>NC_139028.1:10635855-10939278 GCF_964662115.1 Mustela nivalis | reverse complement strand
ACCATATGATTTCACTTATGTGGAATCTAAAAAACACAACAAACAAAACAACATAGAAACAGACTCATAAATATCGAGAGCAAATGAGTGGTTGCCAGAGGGGAAAAGAGGTACAAACTTTCAGTTATAAAATAAATGAGACAGGGAGAAGTACAGCATAGGGAACACCGTCAATAAGACTGTAATAACTTCATACTGTACCAGATGGATGGCTGTGGCGAGCACTTTGTCATGTATAAAATGCTGAGTCACTATGTTATACATCTGAAACTAATATAACGTATGTCAGCTAGACTTAAAAAAAAATCATAACCCCTTGGAAAAAAGAAGTCTATATTAAAAAGATTAATTACGTATGGTAAAAGGTACAAGTAATCCGACTTTTTAAAATTATGCCCAACAACTAGGATTGGCTAAAGTGTTGGGATAATCTTCTCACTGGGAAGTAAACATGAGCTGACTTTGTAATTTGCATGCATGGCAGTGGAACTTCTACATTATTTATCCCTTTTCCATTTCTATGATACCTTCTCATTCTAAATAAGATTAATATACCAGTAAATTAAAGAGCTGACAACACATGTATAAGAATACAGCTGTAAATCTTTTCACTTCCCTTGAGTTTATCTTCACTATCTTAAGGTTTTCCTTTTTGTATCTGGAAAATCTACTATGGACAGTTTAACATGAACTAGATAAGCCAGTTCTTTATCATGGCAGGAAAATTCCATCCTGCTTTCCAATGTCTTATAGGATGTTGGCCATGGGCGTACATAGAGCAAAATATGTATTTATTTAGTGAGGTTGGATTTCTTAATAAATGAGAACTAATTGAACCCATTTTTCTAGTTATTCATAATAACAGCCATTTACATCTACGTTATTATATATAACCTCAAATTCTGATGTATTTAAAATCGAATCTTCTCAAACATCGCTGGGACAGCTGGCAGCTACACTTGTGAGCACAGCACAATAGATACGAAAGTGGAATCACTCTATTGTACAGCCAGAACTAATGTAACGTTGTGGGTCAACCACTTGCAAATAAATAATTAAAAAGTAATAAAAGATATTACATTAAAAATGCTATGATAGAAGGAAAGCAGCACTGACATTTTCTGACAATTATTTTCACAATATTTTACATTTAATTTTCACAACTTTGCAAAGTAAATATCACGGTATCTCCATTTTCAGATGGTGAGGCAGCCATTTACAGAGGTCTTCCTAATTTGCCCAATATCCCATGTTTTGGTAAATTGCCTTGCCAGACCTTCCTGGTTCCAAATCCTAAGGACAGGTGTCACATCTTGAAAAATGTAGCAACAAGACTGCCTATAACGTTGAAATCACAGAACATGCTTAAACAATGTTTACTCTTCTGAAATAACCTCTCTTCACTTCCCTGTATCATCAGCCACGTGATAATGCTCAGACTGAAAGAAGAGTATTTCATTTTCAAAGAATGGCTGTTATTTTGTTCATTTTCATATTATTTCCCAGGAGGAATATATAGATAAACTTCATATAAATTAAGTTCTTTAACATGAGTAAAAGTCTGGGCAAACTAAAACACACGTATGTTACATCACAGGAAGGAACAATTTCTTCTCTTCATAATTTTATCTGTGGAACAGATCTTTGAACCAAATGAGGCGAATACATTCAAGTCACACAAATGAAATATGTTGTGTAGCTTTTAGGATGATTCTGTCTGCTTCAGCATTGATTCCCTATATTGGGATTTATGATCTTCAAATAAATAGATTAATTGATATTTGCTTAATAGTGTGGCCAAGAAAAAGACGTTTTATGACAAATAATTCTGAGACCTCAGTACTGATGACTTTAGTTTTTACTTCCCTAGAAACAATAGTAAAGAAAAATGAAAAGAGAGCCCACTTATGTGTTCACTATCAGCTAAACTTAATTCATTGGCTTTAAAAAAAAAACAACCATGTACACTGTATACAGTTTACAGTACTCAGTACTGCAACTCTTCCAAATAATTCTCCATGAATCCTGTGAGGTGAGTCCTTTACCTCATTTTTTTTTTCCCTAGGAAAATGAGGCTTATATTTGTACCCATGTTCAAGGCTTACAGACCTGTTACTGGCTAACTGGTCACCCTGGAATTTGAACCCACGTTTAATGGGTCTAAGTCCTATTTCTTCCCTCCAGACACTTCAGCATAGAAAGGTACCTGCAAATATTTCCTGTTGTGCATAAAAGAAAAATCCAACTTTTGATTAGTTGACATCATGAGTTTAGTTTTCATTATCTTGCACAAGGATGTTATAATTAAATGTAACCTTTTCTAAATAAGATGTAGATGGACCTCTTCATAATTTAGCTCATTATTTCATGGACCCAAATACTAAAGAACCGGATTTTAGCAAAAGCATTCTAACTGGAATAAAAATCTACTTGTTTTACCTTCTGCACTGGTTATCTTTGCCATGATTATGCCTTTTTTATTACATAAAATAAAAGCAATAAGAACCGTGATTAGAAAAGATTTCTTTTAAACCCATAATACATTTTCTGATTTAAACAGCTGAATCATTCCTGACTGTTTTCAGAATTTCAAAATATTGCTCTTGTAGTTTTATGTTTTAATTTGGGTTTTTTTTGGTTAGAATTTTGGTCTTTATCCCAAAAGCAATTAGAAGCTACTGAAAGTTTTGAAGTTGGCCTTCATTTTTTTCACAGTATTATTATTTTTTCTTTCTTTTTAAATTCTGTGCTGGGTGGTGTTGTTTTTAGATTATTTGTTATTATTTTTTTATGTTCTGTTAGCCAACATATTTAACATCAATAGATTTTTTAAAAAGATTTTATTTATTTATTTGACAGAGAGAAAAAGAGAGAGATCGTAAGTAGGCAGAGAGGCAGGTGGAGAGAAAGGAGGAAGCAGGCTCCCTGCTGAGTGGAGAGCCCCATGCAGGCCTTGATCCCAGGACCCTGGGATCATGACCTAAGCAGAAAGCAGAGGCTTTAACCCACTGAGCCACCCAGGCGCCCAACATCATTAGTTCTTGATGTAGTGTTCAATGATTCCTTAGTTGTATATAACCCCCAGTGCTCATCAGTACACATGGCCTTCTTAATACTTATCACCCCGTCAGCCCATCTTCCACCCTCCTCCCTTCTGTAACCTACCATTTGCATGGACATGGATGGAACTGGAGGGGATTATGCAGAGTGAAATAAGTCAGGCAGAGAAAGACAATGATCCTGTGGTTTCACTCACATGTGGAACATAAAGAATAGTGCGGAGAGCCACAGGGGAAGGGAGGGAAAACTGAAGTGGGTGTCGGGATCAGAGAAGGGGACAAACCATCAAAGACTTTGGACTCTGGATTATTTTTTATCTTGTACCACTTCCCTTTTACATGTTTCAAATAGAAAACTTCCTGAGATAGTGGGTTCAGGGGTCAGAGATTTTTTTGATATTAATACTGTGAGGACCAAAACTCATTTTAGAGGCCTCGCATGAGGCTACCATTGCTTCCTACAGATAACACAAGCTGCAAAGAGCAAGCCAGTGAAGTAGAAAAGGTACTTCTTTTTACTACAAAGAATAAACCAGGGGGAACAGGACTCCTCACCCATTGGCCCCAGGTCTCATGAAGACAAAGTATTCCAGGGTGAACTGGCCTGCCAACTGTGAGATTTTGTCAGTCAAAAACTAGCTTCCCCATGGATGCATTTGATAAAATAAGATATACAAAATAGAACAAAACAAAAAATGAGAGACAGCGTCAGTAAAGATGTGCCACCTGTTTGGGATGACAGTATTAATAAATGATAGTATTTCCCAGTTAGAGGATAATTCTTATTAAAACTTGGTCTCCTGCTCTGGTTAATAAATGGCAAGACTATCCACCTGTCTGGCTGTCTTTCTTTTCTTTTTCCCGTGACACATAGTACTTTAATAATTAGAATGTCAAGTGATGACCTTATACCAGAACATATTAAAACTTTAGGAATTTCACAGGATTTCTAGAACAGAGCATCTACCCAAGCAACATAACCTAAGGGTTATCACCATTTGTTTGACAGCCCTCCCCAAGTAACTTAACATGCCAAATAAAAAGGACTAATTAGTCAAAAAGACTTCATTTACAATGGAAATCTCAGGAAGGTTTTAAGACCCTCAGGAAGTTATACAGTGCATGCCTAACAGGATTACCGAGCATCACAATGAGTGTCTTTCTCTAAAGCGCCTCTGCTCTCTCTAGAACATACCCTTTACAGCTTGCATTGATTGTCAGGTTTTGTTTTACTGTTTTTCTTCCCGTTTACTTCTTTCTCTTCTGTCTGCAATGTTGACCCCTTAACCCAAACCACACTCCAAAGCTATCCTTCCTCTTCCCCCTTCTCTCTTCTGCAGTGTCTCCTAACTTAGGGTTCTGACATCTTTGCACACAGCAGATACACCACAGACACGTCTCCGTGTGCAGGGGTGCGATGCTGGCGGGTTCTATGACCTGGGGTGTCAACTTCAGTCACTTGGTCAGGATGGTGTCTGCCAGGTTTCTCCATGGGCAAGTTATAATTTTTCCCCTAATAATTAAGAAGTATTTTGTGGAGAAGTACCCAGAGATGATTCAAATATCCTGTTTCTCATCACAATTTCACCTATTAATTTTAGCATCATCAATAATTCTTTCCTGCAACAATTATTATTGCCGTTCACCTAACGGTGATTTTCTGTTTGCATCCTTCCTTCTTCCTTCTCCATTATCATTGTGGCTGAATCGTAAAGAAGAGCTATCTCTTCTCCCCCATTTATTTATTTATTCAATTATTTACTGATACCACTTGGGACTCAGGGATATTTATTGTATTCCATGGTTGTTTTATATTATGACCATTATTTGTTGTTTTGCTCACATCATCCCAGATTTTCCCATCAACAGCTTCTTCAAGTTGGCTCCTGAATCCTTCCCGCGTGCCTCAGCCTGTCAGTCTGTAAGTACTCCCTTGCTTTCTGACACCATGAGATGATGCTGTCTCATCCTAAATTTTCTCTGTATTACCCTGTCATCTGCCTTTTTTCTAAAAGTCATTTTCCTTTCATTGTAGAATGGTATCGAGAAATTAAGATCTGGATGGCAGGAGTGTTCGCAGCTATAGAAATGTTTTCGCCACTAGGTGCTCTCAGGAAATACATGTATGAACACACACACACACACACACACTCACATTTGTATTTCTTTCTATACCCAAGACTCTGTCCATACATTAAAGCCCTGGGTCCATACTTACTCCTCCAGTTTCAGTCCGATACCAGAGGGCTCCTTCCAGCTTTTCCCCTTTCCTTATTTGTAACCTGTCTCTCATTACTTAATGATATATTTACCTCTCTGCTAAATCTTAGTCTGCACAGAAAGAACTTCGGAATCTCTAGTTAATATATTTGTTAAAAACAAATTTAGAAAATACAGTACAGGGCTGATGTGGAGTATATATTTGCAATCAAAATATTGTTTTCCCCCATCATTCAAGTTAATTCTTTTCTTCTCTACTTCCTTCCGTAAGGTATGTTATTCATTTATAACGTAGTTAAGTACATTTGTTATTTTTTTGTGTTCTATTTTGGGCTCCCCAAATCCTGGTTGGTTTTATTTCTTTATGCTTTGGCAAATGTTCTAAAAGGCAGTGTTACACAGAAAACTAAGAGAAGTTTCACTCCTTTCACATTCTTTATTCGCCACTCCTAACCAGCTTACATTGCCAACCAATCTCATTAGTTTACGGTTTGTTTTTCTATATTTCCTTTGCAGAGGTTAGTGGGTAAGTGTGTATTTTCACATTCCCCCTTCCTCTGAACCTAAAGACTAGCAGACTGTAGACACTTTCACAGCATGTTTTTTGGTGAATGTGTAAATAATCTTGTATTAAAAAATACAAAACAAATTAAATTATCTGTAGGCATGGACAATGACAGTGGTAAAGCACGATATATTGTCAATGGAAACTAGAAACTGATGATTATAGTGAATTTCTTAACATCAGCCAGCCTCTTCATTTTCTTTAACTGACTTCTCTGAAATTATTGGTGTGAAACATTGCCCCGAGCATCCTGTCAGAGTTTATTAGCATTGCTGTAGCACCATTGTAGAGAGCAGAACATATTCCTCCCTGACCATTCCACTTACCAATAAAACAGCTCTTCTAACCTTCGCCGGATCGATGATTCCTTTCTCCACCTCATTTGCAGAATCTCCAAGCAGAGCATCACAAACTACTTTGGAGGAACTTAGCCTAGTGGTCTCAACTATCGATCATCCTTCAACATCTACATTCCTAGCAATGGTCTTTGCAAAAGTTTTGAGTGTTCTTTTAAACATTTCTGTATTATTAAAAAATACTGAGGCATCTGGGTGGCTCAGATGGTTAAGCTTCTGCCTTCGGATCAGGACATGATCTCCAGGTCTTGGGATAGAGCCCCATGGTGAGCTCTCTGCTCAGCGGGGAGTGTGCTTCTCCCTCTCCCTCTGCCTCTTCCTCTGCTTGTGCTATCTCTCTGTATCTCTCTCAAATGAATTTTTAAAAAAATCTTCATTTTGCTGGAATTAGTGTGTCTCAGACCCCCTCGCAGAACAATGCCTTCTTCCACAGCGCCCCGCTGCAGCTTTGAGGGACCCGCAGCTCATTCTTTCCATTCACTTCCACATCGCCTGTCCCACCAATCTTCAGCAGAATGACTCCATCTGCAAGTGTTTCTTGAAACACTTCATTCAGTGTTTCCTTTTCATGATTTTTGGTTATGGCATGCCACTGCTCAGGGATTTCTTGCATAGGTCTTTCAATTTGAGCCCATTATCTTTTCCTTTCCAGCACATGGGTTCATCTTTGGTCATAGGGACATTTCCAACTTTTCCTAAGTCATAAAACTCAACATCATCAAGATCATCAAGATCTCTGAACATCGAACCGCCTGCATCAATAGCCATGTGTTTAAGTAGGTTTTTTTATTGTCACCAAAACCTGGAGATCTGACTGCTCTCATCTGAAGACCAGCTTTTTGGCTTATTCAAAATGCGTGTATTTAGAACTTGTTCATTAACATCTTTAGCTTTTATGACCAAGGGCTTACAAGGAGCATTGGCAATTTCAAGGGCAGGCGTAATGGACCAGACACTAGACATCTTCTTTTCACTCAATATAACATAGGCGTTCACATTTCTGAGCTTTTGATGTATATGAAGTATGGAGAAACCTCAACTTAATAATTTATGATTCATCATTGAGTGTCTTCCTTTTTTATTTGGGATTATATCCTTCCTTTCAATCTTCTCTACCGTATCAGAAATGATATTGCCAATTTCTTTGTTTGCAGAAATCACAGCAACCTAAGCAATTTCTTTGGGTGGTCAACACAGTTTTGGACTATTTCTTAAAATCAGCAATTACAGCATCTACAGCTAACATCACACCTATTCCAATTTCCACAGGATTAGCACCTCTGCTAACCTTCTCCAAGCCTTGCTTGGCCAGATAGGACACTGATCTGGTAGCCATGGTCTTGGATCTTTGGCCTTTTCATTTGTGTCCCTGGCAAAGTGTTGAACAAGCATAATTCACATATTGTTACATTTACCCTTAGGTCAACTGACTTTGCAACGATCACACCATATTCTGGGACTTCTCAATCACGAATAATCACTAGTAATCACCCCAGCATCTACTGAAAGGTCTACTATACTTTGAAGCATTAAGGCTCAGACATCTGCACTGAATTTTACATCTTTGGCATAAGCCTGAGTGAGATGAGGAACCAGTCCCGTGGACAGTGGACTCATCTGGTGAAAGACAGTAGGTCCTCAAGCATTTCTGCAAGGGGTCTATGGGCGTGAACCTTGACAGGCATGGGAGAAAGTCAGGCACACCCAGCAATCACCCCGTGTCCCCTCTCTGCACCGCTCCCTCTGCGCGGGCCCTGTCGGTGTGACACAGCAGCCTCCATCCTCTCCCAGTGGCCATGCCTGGCAGTCTGTATACCACACTTTTTTAACGTTAGTAATATGTCTTGGAAATTACCCTATATTATTTGATTGAGGTCTTCCTCATTCTTTCCCACAGTTTCTAAGTACTCTGCTGGGGAGATGCACCATATTTTAATCAAACACTCTCCTGTGTACAAGCATTTAAGTTGTTTCCAATACTGTACAAATCAAATAACGCTGTAGGGAAGAACCTTGTGCAAACCTACTGTTGGAGGTGTATCTTTCAGAACAGATTCCCAGAAGTGGGACTGCTGGATCAAACGACAAGCACATGTACAGTCTTGTTATATATTGTTAACTCTCCCCCCAGAAGGACTGTGCCAGTTCTCATTCTCACTAACAATCCAGGAGAGTCCCTGTTTAACCACAGGCTTACCAAGAGGACATGTTGTCATACTTTTTAGTTTTTATCCATATGATGGCTGAGAAATGACATTATTTTATTTTGTATTTCTCTATTTATGTTTGAACTTTCAAAAAAAAACATATAAAGAGTCACTTTTATCTTTTTAAAAAAATATATGTGAGCTTCTACTCATGTCTATTTCATATTTTACCATTGGGTTTTGATCTCTTTCTCTTTGGTTTTAAGAGTTATTTATATATTAAGAATATTAGCCCTGGGGCACCTGGGTGTCAGTGGGTTAAGCCTTTGCCTTCAGCTCAGGTCATGATCTCAGGATCCTGGGATCGAGTCCCGCATCGGGCTCTCTGCTCGGCAGGGAGCCTGCTTCCTCCTCTCTCTCTCTCTCTCGCTTGCCTCTCTGCCTACTTGTGATCCCTCACTGTCAAATAAATAAAATCTTTAAAAAAGAAAAAAAAACAATATTAGCCCTTTGTGTCACATGCTGCAAGTATTTTCCTCCAGTTTGTCAATTATCTATGATATTGTGCTGTTTTTTTTTTTTTTTTACTTTTCATGTAGTCCAATTTATCAATGTCCTCTTTTAATTCCTCTGGAGTGTAAGAAATAGAAAGTATTTTTGCAAAGTGAGAATAAAGAGAGAATAAAGAGAAATTTATCTCTTTATTCTTCTAGTTCTTACATGTTTTCATTTTTTTCTGCTTAAATTCCTGATCTGTTTGGAGTTTACTCTGGTAAAAGGTATGAGAAATGTACCATTTTTTTTTTTTTCCAAATGGTTACCCAGATGCTCTATAATCATTACTTTAGAAGTTCAGCTTTGCCCTAGTAATACCCCAAAGATGTCACCTATTTCACAGAGTAAACTTCCTTACATCCTTTGATCTATTTCTAGGTTTTCCATTCTGTTTCCTGGTCTCACTGTGTACACCCATGCCAGCACCACACTAATTTAATTATGGATATTTTGAAGTACATCTTTACCCCCTTGTATCTAGGAGGGTAGCTGATATCCCCTCATAGATTTTTTTTTTCAGTGTTTTCCTGCTTCTTTTTAGATGTTTGTTTTTCCATATGAACTTGATTATTAGTTTGTTTTATATAAAAAAAAACCCCTGCTGGTATTTTGATAAGATTGTATTAAGTTTATAAATTAATTTAGGGAGAACTGGCATTTTATAATATCATGTAATTTTATAATATCATCTAATACAAAAGAAAGACATGTCTTTCCTCTTGTTCAGGTCCCCTTCTGTGTCTTTCTGGTATGTTTTAGTTTTCTTCATAAAGTTCTTCATCACACATGTCTCTACATCCTTCGTCTTGTCGTCTTGTTTGTTATAGTTGCTAAAGAGGCTTTGCGCCGCTCATCCACATCTTTCTTTCTTAGGCAACTTAAGAAACTCTGAGCGAACATCCATGTCCTCCTCCAGTCCTTTCTCTATATTCAATCCAGAGTGATCTTTTAAAAGTGTAAATGTGCTCATTTTCTTTCCAAGTGCTTGAAAAGCTTCTACATTTATTAAGATGAATACTGAGTTCCTAATTAGGCTTCTCAAGTCTCCCATCTTCTGGGCACTTTGTGGGCTGTAAGCACACTGGCCACTTTTCTGTCTAGGGGGGCCCTTCCCCTAGCTCAGGCCCTAGAGCTGGTGGAACAGCACAACTCTTTTAGCCAACATCAGGAAAAGACCTGGGGAGCACTGACCTGGGCAGCCATGGGTGAGAAAGACATCTCAAAAGTCCAGCTTCTCAAGGGGAGGTCCTCACATGCCATTGGAGAAAACTATGTATATACACATATATGTGTAAGCAGTGGAGATGGTAGGAATAACCTTCCTAGTGCTGACCTCTCCCACTGCAACAATGCACAGACCTGAACTATCAAGTGATGGTGACCAATTCCCCAAGGAAAAGGAGAGTGGTAAGTGAATGCCCATTCTCTCCAGCAACACCCGGAGTCCTGGGGTAGGACCTCCATGACTGGGAACAGGAAGGAGATGGGCCAAGAGGCAGATAAGAATATCAAAGAGCATTACAGGGATGAGGTCCCCGCTGTTTGCACTCAGGACTTCTGCAAGAAATCCTCCCATGAGGCCTTGGGAGTCCCTCACTTGAGGATCTCCCCACCTGGTCTGCAGGCACCCTCAATGTCCAGCTGCTAAACACACACTGAGTGGGCCCCTGGGTGCACTCCTGTGCAGCCAGTGAGAGGCAGGGAGACACGCAGACGTGTGGACTGCCGAAAAACCACGGATTTGAGTTATAGCGCCACCTTCTGGAAAATAAAAGAGAGGTAAAGGGGCTTTACCCCTTTACCCCTAGTGGCCTGACGGCAAGTTGTAAGGACCAGAAAGGACATAAAAACTGAGGAATTCTGCCACAAGAGGGAGCGAGAAGAGAGGCGTGTACTCACACAAAGACAGAAAACCCCAGATGAAAACAGCACCAACGAACAGAATACCGGTACCTTAAGGCAACTAGTAGAGACTTTTGCTATTTCAAAGGCAGAGGCAGCAGAGTTAAAAATACAAGTAACATGAAACGTGAAGGAAGCATATTATCACTAATAATCCAATAACTAAGCTCAAAGCAGTGAAATTTTATGAGCTAGCTGACGAAGAATTCAGAATAGCTGTCTTTGAAAAACTCAATGAACTACAAGAAAACTGAAAAAGACAACTGAAAAAAATCATTAAAAAACACACACACACAAATTCTGGAGCTGAAGATTTCAATGAATGAAATTAAAAATCCAACAGAGCACATCTGCAGTGAACAGAGCAAATGGAAGACAGAATAGGTGATTTCGAGGATAGGAATTTTGAAATAAGCCATTTAGAGGAGAACAAAGGAAAAAAGTGCAGAGAAGAGACATCTAAGTGATCTATGGGATTCCATCAGAAGAACAAATATTAGACTAATCAGGGATCCAGAACAAGAGACAGTAAAGGGGGCAGAAAGTTTATTTGACAACTTCCCAAACCTAGAGGCAGAACTGGACATCCAACTTTAGGAAGCTAACAATTATCTCAATACAAAAAAAAAACCTCCTCTAAGACATATGATAACAAGATTGCTAAAAATCAAAGATAAAGAGAGAGTTCCAAATGCAGCCAGAGATTAAAAGATTATAACCTACAAAAGAACTCCTACTAAACTATCAATATAAAGGTATCAGTATCATATATATAAAATATAAAAATATATAAAAATATAAAAATCAGTAGCACTAATAAGTACATACTAACAACAAAATGTATGCAAAAAACTTAAAACATGTGACATTCATGAGGCATCTAGAGGACACAGTAGGTTGAGAGTCCATCTCTTGATTTTGGCTCACTTCATGATCTCAGGGTCATGAGACTGAGCTCCACATCAGGCTTGGTCGGGGGGGGCGGGGTAGTCTGATTAAGATTCTCTCTCTCCCTCTACTTCTTCCCCACCCACCTCCTCTCTCTGTCTCTCTCTCTTAAAGAAAAAATGACATTCATAATAGCATCAAAAACAATAAAATAGGGGCACCTGGGTGGCTCAGTGGGTTAAGCCTCTGTCTTTGGCTCAGGTCATGATCTCAGGGTCCTGGGATCGAGCCCCGCATTGGGCTCTGTGCTCAGCAGGGGGCCTGCTTCCTCTATTTCTCTGTCTGCCTCTCTGCCTACTTGTGATCTCTGTCTGTCAAATAAATAAATAAATCTTTAAAAATAAATAAAATTTAGGAATAAATTTATCCAAGGAAGGGCAAGAGCCATACAATGAAGATGACAAGACTTGGAAGAAAGAAATTGAAGAAGACACAAAAAAATGGAAGGAGATTCTGTGTTTATGGATCACAAAAAAATAATACTGTTAAAAGGCAAGTACTACTCAAAGGCATCTATAGATTCCATGCAATTCCTATCAAAATTCCAATGGCATTTTCCATAGGTGTAGAAATAAAACTATCCTAAAATTTGAATGAATCCACAAAAGATCCCAAATCTTCAAAACAATCATGAGAAAGAACAAAGATGGCAGGATCACACCTCCTGATTTCATACTATAATACTAAAGAGCTAAAGTAATTTTAAGAGTATAGTGCTCCCATACATTAGACATAGAGACCAAGGGAACCGAATCGAGAGCCCAGAAACAAACTCTCACATTTATGGTCAGCTGATAGTTGACAAGGGGGGCAGGAACACTCAATGGGGAAAGGATAATCTCTTTAAGACATGGTATTGGGAAAACTCATAACCACATGCAGAACTGTGAAACTGAACCCTGATGTCATATTAGAATGAAAAACTTACTCAAAATGGATTAAAGACGCAAAGATAAGATCTGATACCATAAAACTCCTACAAGAAAACACAGAAAAGAAGATCTTTGACACTGGTCTTGGTTCCTTGACATTGGTGTTGATTGTTCTACCAACTGGCCCTTCCCCCATTTTTCTCCCTCTCCTCAGGCCTCCCTCTTCCCTGAGACACAACAATATTGGAATTAGGCCAATTAATAACACCACAATGGCCTCTAAGTGTTCAAGTGAAAGGAAGAGTTGCACATCTTTTATTTTCAATCAAAGGCTAGAAATAATTAAGCTCAGTGATGAGCGCATTTTGAAAGCTGAAATAAGCCAAAAGCCAGGTCTCTTGTGTCAAACAGTTAGCTAAGTTGTGAATGCCAAGAGAAATTTCTTGAAGGAAATTTAAAGTGCTAGTTAGTCCAATGAAATCATACAAATGATCATATATATATATATAGATATATCTATATAGATATATCTATATATATATGGCAGCCTTATTGCAGTACGGAGAAAGTTCTAGTGGTCTGGAGAGAAGATCAAACCAGCCACAATGTTCCCTTAAACCAAACCCTAGTCCAGAGCAAGACTCTACCTCTCTTCAGTTTTGTGAAGGCTGAGAGAGAAGCAGCTGCAGAAGCAAAGTGTGAATTGAGCAGAGATTGCGCATGAGGTTTAAGAAAAGAAGCCGTCTTAATGACATGAAAATGCAAGACGAAGCAGCAAGTGCTAAAGGAGAAGCTGCAGGGAGTTCTCCAGAAGGTCTAGTTCAGAGAGTTAATGAAGGCACTTACACCAGACAAGAGATTTTTTTATGTAGATGGAGCAGCCTTTTATGGGGAGAAGCTGCCATCTAGAACTCTCCTAGCTAAAGAAGAGAAGTCTATGCCTGGCTTCAAAGCACAGAGTGACCATCCTGTGAGGGGCTCCTGCAGCTGGTGACTATAAGTTGAGCCAGTGCTCGTGTACCGTTCTGAAAACCCTGGGGCCATTAAGAATTATGCTCAGTCTCTGCCTATATTCTATAAATGCTGCCGCAAGACCTGAATGACAGCACCTTTGTTTGTAACATGAATATTACTGAATATTTTAAGCCCATTACTGAGGTCAATTGCTCAGAAAAAAGATCCCTTTCAAAACGTTATTGCTCATGGACAATGCACCTGGTCACCCCAGAGCTCTGATGGAGATATCTAATGAGATCAGTGTTGTTCTTGTGCTTGCCAGTACAACATCCATTCTGTAGTCCATGGATGGAGAAGTTTCAACTTCGAGTCTTAATGTTTACGAGATACGTGTCACAAGGTTATAGCTGGCATAGACCGCAATTCCTCTGATGTGTTTGGGCAAGGAAAAATGAAAACCTTCTGAAAAGAATTCACCTGTCTGGATGTCAGTAAAAAATTCAAGATTCACGGTCAACATATCAACATTAACGCGAGTTTGGAAGAAGTTGATTCCACCCCTCAGCAATGATTTTAAGGGGTTTAAGACTTCAGTGAAGTAGCTACAGATGCGTGAAAACAGCCAGAAGAGCTAGAACCAGAAAGGGAGCCTGAAGATGGGACAGAAATGTTGCTTGTGATCAAACCTGAACAGATGAGGAGTTGCTTCTTAGGGATGAACAAAGAATGTGTTTTCTCCAGATGGAATCTAGTTGTAAAAATACTATGAGATTTGTTGAAATACAATGAAGCATGTGGAATACAACATAAACTAATTTGATAAGGCAGAGGCAGAGTTACAAAAACTCTAATTCTCTAAAGAAGTTCTGCTGTGGGTACAATGATATCAACCAGACTTGCATTCCATAGAGAAATGTTCATAAACAGAACAATCAGTGAGGCAAGCTTCACTGATGTCTTATTTAAGGAAATTGCCATGGCCACCCCAGCCTTCAGCAGCCACCACCTGACCAGTCAGCAGCCATCAACATCAGGTAAAATCCTCCACCAGCAAAAAGACCCCAACTCGCTGAAAGCTCAGGTGATGGTTAGCATTTTTCAGCAATAAAAGTCTTTTAAAATTGAGATATGAATGTTGATTTTCAGACACAATGCTATTGTACATTTAATAGACTACAGTACAGCAGAAACATAACTTCCATATGCACTGGGAAACCAAAACAGTAATCTGACTTGCTTTATAGCAGTGGTCCAGAAAAGAACCCTCAATTCCGTGGAGGCATGCCTGTATATGGAGGGGAAATAAAACCAGGACAGAGAAGAGATATCTGCATTCCTGTACTTTTGCAGCATTATTCATAATACCTAAGATACGGCAACAACCTAAGTATCTATCAGCAGATAAATGGATAAAGAAGAGGTGAGATATCTGTATCTGTATCTATCTATGTATATCTTCTGCGTGCATGCGTGTGCCCGCACACACGCACACACACAGTAGAGCAATACTCAGCCATGAAAAAGAGAAATCCTACCACTGGAACAACTGGATGGACTTTGAAAGCGTTACGCTAAATTAGAGTAGTCAGAGAAAGACAAATGCTGTAGGATATCACATATATGTGCAATCTAAAAAAAAAAAAAAAACCAAAAACCCAAACTCATAAAAACAGAATATAACGGTGGTTACCAGAGGTGAAGGATGGAAAAATTGGGGAGATGCTATTTAAGGACACAAAGTTGCAACCAGCAGATACGTAATTCCTAGAGATACAACACACAGAATCGAGATTATAGACAATTCAGTATTGTACATTTCAAAGTCACTAAGAGATTTTACTTAGTTGTTCCTGTCATAGAGAAGAAATGATGATGATGGGACGTGGCACAGGTGTTAGTGAGAGCTATGTTGATCATCATACTGCAATACATGTGTCTCACACCAACAGATGGAGCCCCTCACACTTACACAATATGATATGTCAATTACATCTCAATAACATTTTAAAAACCACCTATTTTTTTATTACTGTGATTTGTTATTACATTAAAAAAATTTTATTGTGTGAGTTTATTTCCATTCCCTTTCCATCAGCCATTAGTTGTGTATGTTTCTCATTCTTTGGTTTTCTTATTATCTTTATTATTATTATATGCTTTGTTTTCTGATTATATATAAATGTGCATTTAAAATATCTTATAATTATGTTTATCCCTGATTCTTTGTATTTTCTTATTTTGCTCCAGAATCATCTCAATACTTGGATATTAAATTCTATTTTCAATTGTCTTATTTTATATATAATGAATTAGAACTTGTGGTTTATCTTCAAGGTATACATAGTGATAAGGTTATTTGTCTTCAATGACTAGAAAAAGTATTCATATAAGAATGCAAGTGGCTAGATAAAAATTAATATATTTCTGTTATCAAATATTTACTTTTCAGTAAAAATATAAACAGAAGATTTACCAGTTTTGAGTCATACACTAACTTTAGGGGGAGTTGTCTTAAAATTCCATAGTATCAGGTCTGAATGTGAATTATACTTATTAATTTCTTCATTTTCAGGTGCTGTCACACATCCAACAATTAACAGTTTCCGGGTGGAAGAGGCTAAGTGAAGGTGCGATCTTAATCAATGACTCACCCCACACTGTTTAATTGCATTCAAAGAGGTTAAAAATTATGTTTGCTTCACACCTGCTGAAAGTACCAGCCACTATCTTAAATAGACCTCATTTCACATTCATATGAATACACATAACTCTCTTTTTTACGATGGAATGGAATTCTTGATCAACATGTAATGGATACACTCTGCTTTGAGATAAAGTAATGCTTTACTTTAAAATCACACAGGTACATATTTTGAAGCCTCTAGCTGTCTTGAAGGATCTGTAAACTTCCCAAAGTGACTTCTAAGTAGATATAATACGGATCCTTATCCTGGCCCAACCCCGTGCATACAAGCACACTGGCGTTGCAGTTAAGAAGGAACTCATTCCACAAACAAAGCTGAACATCTATTGTGTACCAAGCACCATGCTGAGTACAGAAGGTTTCCCCAGTGGGGAAACAGCGAAGGAAGAAAAGCATTTCAGCACTCTGCATTTTAAACTCTAAGAGAGGGATGACCACAGCATGACAAATATGCACAGATAAAAGATGCCTAATTTCGTCTCAGGGGACCAGGAAAACTCTGGTTACAACAGTCTTCAAAATGAAACCAGAAATGGGAATAAACCCCACTAAAAGTGGGAGAGAAGTTTTACAAAGTATAAGAATAACGTGTGCAAAGTTCAGAGTCAGGGAAGAACATATCTTCAGGGATTTTCTAGGTAACTCCAAAATCACTGCAACTCAAAGGGATTGGGAATAGCTGGGAAGTTGGAAAAGGAGCAGGTGTCCATGCATGATGGTTGTCTCATGCCATGCTGAAGACTCCGACTTTGCTCTGAAGATAAGAAGAAGCTGATACACATCTGCATTTATTTTTGTGTTGTTAGGAGAATGCACTGGAGAGGAGCCAGACCAGAGGCAGGAAAACCAGAGAGGAAGTCATGCATGGGTCTCAAGAGGCGATGGTGGCCTCAGCTCATTAATATCAGTGGGAACCAAAAGAAGAGGTCGGTTTTCCGGACAGAGCTGACTTACCATTTTGAATGCTTGGATTTTGTGGTGAGGAGGAGAGAAGAGTTGAGGATGGCCCCCTAGCTCTGACCTTGTGCATAAATGTATTCACTGAAGATCTGCCAGCACCTAAATGTCACATGGGATTTACGCACCTTTGTCGGCAGTGAGGCTCCAATATGGAGGGAAGTAATTAGGCCACCTGGAGGGGAAATTAGTAATAGGAATGATTTATTCTGGCCTAGTAGGACGTGCTCGGCATAGGCCTACGATTGCCAAAGCAACAGTCTCACTTAGTAAAGAAGATGAAGACAATATGGTAAAATTCTAGAACCTACCAAAGGTTCAAGTGTTGTATCCGAAATGGGCTGATTCATTCCTCTCTCTTTCTGCAGTTATATAATCAATGCATCACATCAGGTCGGTGGTTGTCAAAAATGTTTTTGCCACCGTGATCTGTGTCATCCTCTCAGAGGGACACTTCCAGGAGCGGCTTTGGCTGCCCTCCTCCCGTACTGCCCGCGTTCTATGACAGACCGTTGCATCTCTATGCTTTGTTAGGCAGCACACGATGTGCACGGATTTGTAACAGTTATCCATTCATTCACTCAGCAAACATTTACTGAGTGTCCCGCTCGGTCCTAGGAACTGCTCCAGGCTCTGGGAATAAAACAGTGACTAAACAAAGTCCCCGCCTTCCCCTTCATTGGTGGTTGAAGACCGATAATAGACAAATATGCCAGAGGGTGAACCATGTTCGGAAGAATAAATACTCAGGGTAAGAAGAACAGGAAGTGTGGGCAGCAGCGGCCAGCTGTGCAATTTCTAATGCAAGAAGGGTGGTTAGGACGAGCTTCTCTGATGAGATGCTCTTCCAACTGAGGGACCGGGTAAGGGAGTGAGCCACGTGGATACCCATGGGACAAGTGTCTCAGGTGGAAGGAGGAGTTAGTGCAGAGGCCCTGCAGGATCAATGCAGGAACATACTCCTGTCCCCATGGAACAGCACCTACTGTTGTGCACTTACTGTATGTATGCTAGGGTCTGTGCAAGGTTTAGCAAGGAAAACAGAGAGACATTAACGCAGCCCCTGCCCTCACAACACGTATACTTTAATAAAGGAGATAAAAGAGGTAGAAAGCTGAGGTGTCAATATAAAGAAAAAATTACAGTATTACTTCTGGCGGAACAGACTGGGAAACAGAGCACAGCTTAAGAACCGGAGCAGTGAAAGGTCCATGTCGTATCCATACCCAAATGACCCGGACGGCCTATGATACCCGAAGTGAGGGTCACACTCAAATGGCGTGATTATCACGCGATATAATCTTGTCCCAGAGAGCACTGCTCATTTCCTGAGTGACTCTATCAACAGGCCTTGTAGGTTACCTTTAAAATCAAATAGCAGGGGGCACCTGCGTGGTGCAGTCTTGGTTTTGGCTCAGGTCATGATCTCAGGTTGGTGGGATCGAGCCCTGCATCGAGCTCCTGGCATCAAGTCTGCCTGTCCCTCTCCCTCTGTTCCTCCCCTGCTCTATCTCTCTCTCTAATGAACAAGTTTAAAAACCTTTAAAAATAATAAAATCAGATAGCAAGTTTGGAGCACCCACCAACAGGGTGCGGGGGAGCTGTTTGCCTTCTTCCTGCTCCATCCTTCCCAGGCAGCACGTGGGATAAGAGAGGCTCTCCAGTAAAGATTTTCTGAATGAACGGATCACAAAAGGGAAAACAAATGCCCAGAGTTTAAGTGCTACTCCTGAAAACACAACTCTTGACTGTTTCGGCATTAATAAAGGGTAGAAAGGAAGACAGGTGGACTCAGGGTGGGGGGGGAGCTCTGTGCACACGGGCAAACAGTACGACGCAGCCGAGAGGAAGTTAGGAGGACCCGCACGGACAGACCCAGGGGACGCGACAAATGCAGGAACTGGGTGCTCTTCTGGGCAAAGATTCGGCCTGACTTCACGTCGAAATGGACATCCTCTGATCAGCAGCATGTTCTGCAAGTAGCAGTTGCAGCTGCAAAGGCGAAGCATAGTGTGATGTGCAGACTGAAAGGGCCCGTTGTTCACAAATCAGACTTGCAGTCACACCTGCACGTGTGCCAGAATTGGCGTCCAGTGTCATCACCAAGGATGACTGCTAACAGCATTCTACCCACACAGCGCTCTACCCTCATTCCCGAGGTGGCCGTTTAGTCTATGCACATTTGCTCTGGTTTTCTGACAGACGACACGCAAAAAGTTTTCCTGGGTTCTCACTGCAGTTTCCTCGAGGCTGCAGTTCTGTCCACATTGATTTGATCAGAGTCTCCCTTGGTGTCTCATTGGGAAGCAGCTCCACGTTACTAGGGAAACGGACTCAAGTCTGAGTCTCAGTAAATGGCACGGAGGGTGAAAATCCCCTCCAACCCCACCTGAGCTCTACTGGAGCTCACGCGAGACTGTTACCTTAATTTGAGGCTTCCCTATGTGCATATAAACAGAATTTCAGGGAAATGAAGAGATGCCACGGTTTTCATTAAATTTCTATAAAAATATTCATTCTATCTTGGGCACTGTTAAGATGCTTTAAACCATAACCTTACACTATTATTGCACTGTTTATACGTCGCATTAATAATTTTCATTATAGTCACCTAACATTCAAATAATTAAATTATATTTTATGGTTCTAAACTTCATTAAAGACTTCATTTATTTGCACATAATAATAGCACCAGGGATGATAGATGAAAAATGGCTGCTGGGTATAAAATCGGTGCCACATTAGCAGAAACTTCTCCACAGATGGATTCATTTTCGTTATTTGTAGAATGATATTTCCTTATTTCTGGGACGTGGGGAACGCAAGACACTGCCCTGTCTACAGTAATAACAAGGCCTCTAAAGCCACCCCTCCCCCCAGCTCTCAGGCCCTAGCCGAGCCCCCAGCTGGATGAGCGGATGAATGAAGGAGCACAAGTGTCTGAGTTCCAAACAATTCCAGTCATCATGTCAGGGAGCATTCGAGTTAGGGAGGAGCTCCCCGAGGTCCAGAAAGCGCGTGCGTTCTGCTTTTCTGAAGCTCACACTCCCTGACCATCTTGAATACACAGTCCCTCTGCCCTTGTCCTGCCTCTCAGCTGGCTGAGTCCATACTCTTTTCAGGCTGATCTTAGCTTAGGGTTTCTTAACCTACTTTTCTTGAGTGAAACGCAAGAGTCCTAAAATGGTAGGCAAAATTGGTGAGTATATGTGCATTTGGGCATTTTTCTGGAGCAAAGAGAGACAGCCCAAAGCTTTTATCAGCTTTTCAAAGGGATGCTGTCTTCCAATGCAGGTTAATAACTACCTTCAGGTGCCTTTTCACACATCACCAAAAAGTCCCTCACTGTGTTCTCAGGGCTTGTTTATTTTTTTTTCCAGAAAATAATAAACTAGTAAGTATGCTAGAAACCATAAACGATAGTTATTTTGGAACATAAACTGTGTTAGCAGGAAAATGCTATTCTTTTGTCTCTCAGATACTGCCTTCTATGCAGAATAAAATAGACTTTAAAAGTCCTTATCAGCTCTGAGCATTTCAAAAAATTAAATTTTAATAAGAAGTAGTATCTCACAAACTACAGAATGCTTACATTATCAAATTTTAAGTACCTTTAATACATTAGAAATGGGAGTGAAAAGTCTTACTAGGAGGGCGTACGGGGGTTCTGGATGAACCGAGGCCAAGTGCCTAACACGTCTTTGGGGCTTGGAAGCAGTTTCACAGATGAAGGAACTCCTGAGTAGCAGGTGTGAGTAAACTGAGAGTTGGGAGAGGGAAGAGACAGTGAAAACTCAGCACACCAGCCTGCAGGCGCGGCCAATGTAAACATCCAGACACGTCAGGGAGACTGGCTTCTTTGGGGAGCTAGACATTTCATCAGGAGAACTGAAATGCCAAAGGGGTCAGTCTTTCTGGTCATTTCTTAAAAGAGTTTGTCTGCCCTCATCCAGAAGGCAACAGAATGTACTAAAGACTTCAAGCCAGAAGATGCAACTCGGGACCAGAAACCAGAACTATCTGATGTTCAAAGTGTTCACACATCAACAGCTGAGCGAAGTTAGTTTGAATACTTCAGACCCCTAGAATTTGGCTGCCAAAATCTTCAAGTTTAAGGGATGGCTCCTAGGCAAAAAATAATAATAATAAAAAAATCTAAATTCTCATTTCCTGTCAAAGGAATGGCTGTTCTATGTCAGGAAATTAAAACAAATAAATGTAACTATAAAGAGGAGAGGACTTAGGGGCGCCTGGGTGGCTCAGTAGGTTAAAGCCTCTGCCTTCAGCCTAGGTCATGATCCCAGGGTCCTGGTTTGGAGCCCCACATCGGGCTCTCTGCTCAGCAGGGAGCCTGCTTCCTCCTCTCTCTCTGCTTGTCTCTCTGCCTACTTGTGATCTCTGTCTGTCAAATAAATAAATAAAATCTAAAAAAAAAAAAAGAGGATAGGACTTTACAACTGTGCTCTGAACTCAGTCATGGACTAGTCTGCTAAAGGTTAGGAGAGAAACCCGAACTGAGTGGCACTCTTTGGGAAAGATCAGTCCTTTCAAATTAAGGTAAGTAAAGTGGGAGAAGCAAGACAAGAAAAGATACCCACTCCCAACACACACACTTCTTGGTGAGGATAAAAACATAAGGAACTCAACAAGAAGAGGGAGGAAAGCAAGGTAGAGGGTGGAGACGGTGGCCACGCAGCCACTCTGTGAACTGAGGAGGATTCTCAGAACAGACTGGTAGACGCTGTCGGAGCAGAGATGAGAATGGCTGGAAGTACATGACTGACATACAAGGTCTATAACTGGGCTCTTTTTTAAATTTTTAAAGATTTTATTTATTTGACAGAGAGAGCACAAGCAGGGGGAGTGGCAGGCAGAGGGAGAGCGAGAAGCTGGAGCCCAAGGCAGAACTCAATCCCAGGGCCCTGAGAACATGACCTGAGACGGAGGCAGACGCTTCCCCGACTGAGTCACCCGGGCTCCCCACTAAGTGGGCTTTTTAGAAATGAAACAGAACAAAACCAAACTGAAAAACCTAAGATGTCAACACAGCATTTTGCGAGGACATACAGAAGTGGGAAATGTATACAATTTTTAAAGCGATTTTTCAGCCTAAACTAAATGAATAGACGGCATTTTCGTGTGTACAAGTTAGCAGTCATCAGAGTCTGATAGCTGGAGGAAAGGTAAGACAAAGCAAGGTGCTGAGTTCAGAACTGCCGCTCACCAGCCCGGCGTCCTCATGCGAGTTCCCGTGTTAACCTTAGTCCCTGGATTCCGCGTCTGTGAGATGTTTGGGAGTACTAAGCGGCTGGTTACTGGGCATTTTTCCTATTTCCAATCATTGCAATAGAACTGTTAAATAGAGCCTATCATCCACATTTTTAGATAAGAAAATTAAATTTAGTAAAAGTTAATGTACCAAGGTTACACACATAGAAGTAAAAAAAATTTACTAAAAAATTGTTTTTAATACCTAAACATACACATATACACAGAGAGAGTATCTTATTTACTTCTGAGTTTACAACATTCTATTTAAGACATGGTTAATATAATTCCTCCATTTTATTAATTTAATGGACAGAGCATATGGATAAAAACAGTTTCCAAAGTGAACGGGTGCTACAACTTAAAAATGCTTTAGAATTTTTAAAAAAAAATTTGATTTATTTATTTGACAGAGATCACAAGTAGGCAGAGAGGCAGGCAGAGAGAGAGAAGAGGAAGCAGGCTCCCCGCTGAGCAGAGAGCCCGATGTGGAACTCGATCCCAGGACCCTGGGATCATGACCTGAGCCAAAGGCAGAGAGGCTTAACCCACTGAGCCACCCAGGCGCCCCTGCCTTAGGATTTTTAAAAGTGCTCTAAATTGAACTCAGAAACAAACACCATGGACAATACAAAAAAGAGCTGGCTCCAAGTTTGACTCCTTTAAGCAACCGAATCAAATATAAACTCCTGGAGACAGGATTTCTGTCTGCCTTGTCTCGGATGTATCTTCAGTATCTGGAAGACGACTTGGCCCCGAGCTGGCTCTCAATAAATGTTTTCTAAGAAAAGTCGTTTTCTACAGGCAGTTAACTTTTAGATTCTTAGATTGCAGGACACTGTATTCAGACATTGGATCAGCCCCGAGTTAGCCAGTGGAAGAAGGGATGGGCAAAAAGAAGTGAATCCCGGCACAGAGTATGATACAGCAGTCAGGAACAAGGCAGGGGTCTGGGTAAGTGGTCTCCAAGAACATGCTTCTGGTGGGAGGGAAGGAAGTGAATACGAGGTGCTGTGTCTGGGTTTACGATGAACAAACAGGTAAGCCAGCATTTAGACGACAGAAAGGTGTGAACACCACGCTGAGAACAACACCGGCGGAGTCTTCTGAATAGGAAGCACGGACACAAGGAAGAAATGCCAGATTCCCTGGCCGTCGAGGAATACTGACACGCTGACATGCTCTGTTTCTTATGTTCTGGAGCTTAAGACACAGACTGCTCTACGATCAGACATTTAAGGCGTGCACTTGTGATGAGCACTGGGTGTTACGCTGCACCACCAAATTCTGTTCCTGAGACCAATGTTAACTAACGAGATTTTAAATAAAAACTTGAAACAACACCCCCCCTCCAAAAAAAATTTAAAAATTTTGCTCTTTTAAGTCAAAACCAATGATTGAGGTTTTTTTTTTTAATAGCTATTTTTAGAAATTCTAAGCACCAAGAAATGTTCTTCTTTTCCCTTAGCCAGATGTCACCTGCCACTTCTTTGGATAAACTGCATATTGATCAGATCAAGAATGTAGTCATAAAAAATGTTTTCATAACATACACAAGTAGTTCAATTTGCAGCAGAGTAAGTAGCAAAGTTCATCATTATATTTTTGCTCTTTTCAAATGATGACTTGATTCTGGTCCTTTATTTTATTTAGTTATGAGTTTATCATTGGCTGATTGAAAATATTTTAAAACCCAATGTATTAATATTAATAACATAAAATGGTATAGAAATAGCTGAAGCTTTGAAATTCATGCCTTCAGTGAAGTGGGAGGCAGATAATGACCAACTTATTTAAGAGCAGAATACTATGAGTCTAGAATCTGGGTTATGTTTTATTTTTTTTCCCAAGAAACATGATATACACTAAAAAGACTATAATCTTCTTTTGCATGTTTCATGTATATTTATACATTTCAGCAGTCCTCAAGACTACATTATTTAGCTGAAAGAAAAATATTATAAATTAGCTTAGTGATTTATATTAAATTATTTGCATTATTTTCAAAATGAGAAATTACTCTTGATACGTTACAGATGAGATCACTGCATTTTGGATGATGGCCTTGTGCACTGACTGACCTACAGAATGCAAAGCCTCCAGTTTCAAAATTCCATATCTCTTGGGGTAAAAATTTAAAGCTGAAATAATGAGTTACCAAAATGTTATGAAAACCCTTAGACAAATGACTCTTCTGAGTTAAGCAGTTAAATGGGGGCAAGATTCTATCCTTTTGATTTAGATTTCAAAGGGGCAAGTTATTGGGTTGATCTTACATGTTATTTACATTTGAAAACAGTCAAAGGGGGGTGGCTATAAAGTTTAGAGCTGCTGCAAATTTTTCCCTGAATATTTAGCCTCTCCCAGTCCATGTTGTCTCTCCAATAGTACTGGGTGCCTTGGGGGCACAGGCTTCACCGGACATGAAGTGTTACCAATAATAAGAATGTTCACGATGGTGCTTCAGACCGAGACATCACTCAACAAACGCCATGTGTAGTGGGGTTCTTCTTCTTCTTTTTTTTTTTTTCCAGAACAAGTGATTACATATAGAAGGATTCTGGGCACAGATCGAGTCCACAAGAGGTGCTCAATAAATGGTGACTGTCATTCTAGTTCTCATCATCATCAATTATCACCAACACGATTCTGTTACAACTTAGAGATGAGTTACCTTTCAGTTAGGTCAGCACCAAGTTGCCTGGTAACTCTGTGTTGATTTTAGATATTCTCTTTAATGCGTGGTTTTATAAGCTAGTGATAATGTATTTATATATCTATTATTTAACATTATGTGCTGGAATTTTGAAATACATTTATTTCAATAAAGAAATAATTCATTTAATCATCTACATAGTTCCATGACATAATACTATTATTTTCTTCATTTTACAGATGACGACATTGAGGCACAGTGTTTTAGAGCTAACTTTCAATTAAATCAAGCATAGTGTTTACTATCCAGACATCTTTGTGGAACTCAAGTTTGGTTTTCATATGGAAATTTAACTTCTCCTTCCGGCTAACATAAACAAAAGAAATGACTGTATTTCTTACTTCTTTGCAGGAAATCTCTTTTTCTGTATTGCTTTTATTCTCCACACTTAAACATCACTACTGGGAAGTTTATTTATTGATTTTTGATTGCTCAATTTTGTCACCCTCAGCAGGCACACTGACGGTCTCTCTAATGGGGCCAATGTAACTTACAAAAATCTGTACCTGGAATCATGTCCGTCTGTACTTAGCAGGCTAGGCTTACACTAAAGAACTAACTAATTAACTGGAGAAATAAAAACTCTCAACAGACAGGGACTAGGCGATTTTCCTGTCGTCTCTGTTTTAGCCCCACGGCTCTTTACTCCCAAGTAAGTACAAACTGTCCAGGAAGCAACCAATTTTGCTTATTTCCCCCAGGGTCCTACCACCCAGCTTCCTGACCTCCCACTGCCTGCCCTTGGCTGTCCAAGGACAGTAGTAACATACGGTGACATTGATCCCAGGAAAAGTAACTATTTATATTTTAAGGATGATTTTAAAAAGTCCTTAACACTGAAGAGAATTAATACCATCAGTTATTTGTATATAAGAATACGGTAACAAAGATTCCCTCCTGACGTAGACACACACACCCACACCTACACACATCCACACATCCACACAGCATCCTAAGAGAGCCCAGTTCTGACTAACTTATCTCCATTCAAACCTCAGGATTCAAAGGCAAGTTCAACATTCTCATTTCAAAGATGAGGAAATAAAAACTGAAAATAAAATACACACGTTCGCAGAGAGAAAGAGAAGACTGATGGGAAAATTAATTAACCCACATAGTTTAAATATTTAATCTTGAAGTTGATTATGATTCTTTAATAACTTTGCCTTTATTAAAAATGACTGGGGTCTTGGACGTGAGTTTTTTTCTAGCTCCGGAAAAGGTCACCTAGATCGATCCGTGGCACTGCCAGGAAACTGACACCCATGGTAGGCGGGGGATATTCTCAAAGTTCTGGGATACGGCATTCACGTATCTTTTTCTCTGAGAGACTTACATAGTTCTGTGATTTTAAGCATGTTGATCACAGCAGTTGTGAGAATACTGTTTCAGGAAAACCGTTTCTATGCCAGCAGCTCTACTCAGCCCCTTGTCCCTTAACTCTATTAAGAGTAGCCCTGTCATCATCTGTTAATTTTCAAAAGGATGCAAGTGACAGACTGCTACTTAATATATTAATGCACACAGAGCAAATTTTACCACACAAGTACTGCAGACCAGTCAAATATTAAAGCTTTCAAAAAACTGTCATATCCTTCAAAAGGGGGAGTGGGGAGGGAAGAGTAGGTTCTCAGCAAGTGAACGTGACCGGAGTTAGGAAAAATAAGGTCAACATATTAAATCTAGGGGGAAGCTAAGTGTAAACTTGCCAAAGGCAGGCGTCACGGGGTTGCCATGGAAATCAGAGTAAACTCTCCTGCTGACAGGGCAGAAGACCCAAGGGATCAAGGGCATGGAGACAATGCATTTCTTCAATCTCTTAGTCTTCCACCCCGTCTCTCTGACTTTGAAAAAAAAGATACAAGAATAGGCATGAAGGGAAATGCCAGTAAGATGATTCTTCCGCCAGGGTTAGCAGAAGGCGGCTCTAGACAGGGGTTAGCCAGGGTGTAAGGATAAGCGCTGATTACAGCCTTGCAGCCCAGGAGCTGCCCGCAGAAACGTGATGGCTCTTCATTGAGGACTAAGTTTCGAAGTTAAGAAATAACCTTGTTTCCTGGAGAAGCTACCGTGGTCACAATCTGGAGAGGTCAGATTTTGCAGAAGGTAGTTGCTAGAGAGGCTGGACTTGGAAGCACAAAGTTCTGGGCTGGCCGCGTGAAGGGGTTATATCATAGGACTGGCTGACACTTAGGAGAAGGAGAGAAAATGTATTTGAAGAACAGAAAAACAAAAACCTCACTCTTGAAAGTGATATTCTTTTGATATCTATTATGATTTACTTTGGTAAAGTAAACATGCTTAAGAAAATAATTTGATACAGAATTTTAGAAGTTTATTTATAAAACAAAATTTAGTTTAATTCATAATCGTGTAGTTTTACAGGAGAACGGAGACATCAACTACTATGTCATAAGTCGGGTCAGGAAGGGAGCACAGAACTCAAGCACTTTCCTGGGCATTTGGTTTTTGGTAGCTGCTAGAGCCTTGATTTTTTGCATCGGGAAACAGGTCGAGGGCGGCGGAGACTTCAAGAAAGCCTCTGAAGCATTTCTGTTGTCTCTTAAATGCGGTGGAATCCTTCCGTTTGCCCAAAGAAGATGTCTCCAATTTAACAAAATCCCACCTCCGTTTGTGCCCTCACCCAAATAACCAGGGTCATGAGTAATGGCCGACACACTCAATACACTCACCATAAAATACATTTCTCAACTTAAAATGGAAAATAATCTTGTTAAATGTAACTTAAAGGGGAGAATCTAAACATCTGCTCTCCATCTCCTTACCTAACGCGCGTTCTCTCTCTCTCTCTCTCTCTCTCCAGCACTGCTGTTCATCTGCCTCAAATATTCTTGCCACAATTAATCTACTAGATAAGTCGTTGTCTGGGTGTCAGCTTGCATGTCCTTTTCTTGGAGAAACCTTCCACGATCTCCTAGAGTAGGTTGGATTCCCTAACAAACAGCACCTGAGCTGCCTTCTTCCTGGCTCCGTTGTCTCTGCTAATGATGCATTGTCTTTGTTACGTGTTTACCATCTGCCTTTCTGCTAGCAGAACGCCTTGCTCACAGCAGACACACAGAACACACCTCTGTTGAAGGAATCACGAATGAAAGGTAAGCACCATGAGAACACAACTCTCTATTCCAGTAACCACTGTGTCCCTGGCACAGGGCACAGTCCTGTTGCATGTTCATGGATGCGTATTGTTGAATGCAGGGATCTCCTCTTCCACTTTATTTTCATCGTCTTTTTCTCATTTCTCTGGATCCCGAAGATGTATAAAATGTGCCAGCTACTATATCATGAAATATTTATGCATATACATGTACACACCACAAACATAGATGGTATATGTACGTGTATATACATATATGCACACACCATATATATATATATATTTAAATGGGAGAAAGAGAGAGACAAAGAGGTCTGAGGTGGAAATAAACGGCTGTGGGGAGGCGGGGAGGCTTCAGTGGCTTTCTCGAAGTCTCCGCCACCCTCGACCTGTTTCCTGATGCAAAAAATCAAGGCTCTAGCAGCTACCAAAAACCAAATGCCCAGGAAAGTGCTTGAGTTCTGTGCTCCCTTCCTGACCCGACTTATGACATAGTAGTTGATGTCTCCGTTCTCCTGTAAAACTACACGATTATGAATTAAACTAAATTTTGTTTTGTAAGTAAACTTCTAAAATTCTGTATCAAATTATTTTCTTAAGCATGTTTACTTTACCAAAGTAAATCATAATAGATACCAAAAGAATATCACTTTCAAGACTAAGGAAACTACCTAGATTCTTCATGAGGCTTATTCTCTACTTAGTGTTGCACATGAAATCACTCTTGGATGGTGACGTAAAACTTCACTTATTTATAAACAAATGCTTCCGCTGGTGCTGCTGACAAAAACGAGGAGAAAGCAAAGAGAACTACAAAACTGATAAAGATCATTTTAAAACCACAGTTAGAAACATTAGGGATCAGCTGTGCTGAACTGCAGTTTTAAGGGGAAATGCGGGCATGAGAGTGTCTGGGAATGTCTTAGTGAGTCTGTCTGACTCTGAGCCCTCCCCATTCCCACAACCCTGCTTTTGGGTTGGCATCTCCCCACGCCACACGGCTGCCTCAGAAATCACCATCATCCCTAAGAACTACAGCATCCTCTAAGAGGTGTTTATTTCCTGAGATCACGGTCATTCTCCAAGTTTGGAAACTTAGTTATCATTGATTCTTCTTCAGTCGCCAAGTCTCCCACAGTGAATGAATCGCAAGTCATCCTGATGAGCCAACATCTAAAATTATTCGAAGACCTGGGTACTGTTCCCCTTCTTCACACTGCCTTTCTCTTTCCTGCCCAGGAGCTCCCTGGCTCTCCAGGAATCCAGGCATAGCAGGATTGGACATGGAGCAGGCTTGGTTCCAGGCCACCAACAATAAAGGGGATATTGCAAGAGAGCAAGTCAAATGAATGTTCTGGTTTCCAGAGCTATACATATGTCTACGCTCTACTGTAACCTAATAAGTGTGCAACAATATTACCTACTGTTGTACATTACCTACAATGTACATTCCTTGCTAATAAATACTACTCATCATCTGAGCTGGCCATGGGTCCTGAGCTCCGGGCAGGCGGGGGTCCCCCCTGAGGGCGCCGCCGGGCCAGGCTGTGGGCTGCAGAAGGCCAGGCGGCCGTGGAAGAGCCTGACAGAGGGCTCGATCTCCCAACCATGACATCATGATGTGAGTCAAAATCACGAGTCGGATGCTCAACTGACTGAGCCACCCGGGCTCCCTAAGGCTGTTGTTTCATTCTCTTCTCATTCGTGCATTCACTGGAGTGGCACTTTAAATTTCTTTCAAGAACCTTCTCTTTGCGTTCACAACTTGGCTAACTATTTGGCACAAGAGGCCTCACTTTTGGACACTCTCCACTATCAACATCCCTTCCTCACTGAGCTCAATCATTGAAAGTGAGAGATGTGCCATTCTTCCTTTCACTTGAACACTTAGAGGCCGTTGAAGGGTTGTTAACTGGCCCACATTCAACACTGTTGTGTCTCAGGGACTAGGGAGGCCCAATAAAGGGAGAGAAAAGGGCTAAGGGTGGGTTGGTGGAGCAGCTGGAACACAGGGTTTACAGATTAGTCTGGAGTCTTATATGGGCGTGGTTTGTGGCACCTCAAAACAATTACTAGAGTAACAACAAAAGTCACTGATCACAGATCCATAATAAATACAGTAAAACAAAAAAGTCTGAAGTATTCCAAGAATTACCAAAATCTAAGGCATAGATAGAAAATGAGCACATGCTGCTGGAAAAAGAGCTAATAAAATTGCTGATTGTAGAGTTGCCACCAATTGTTAATTTGTAAAGAAAAACAAACAAACAAACCTCACTGTGGATGAACAGCAGCCGAGCAAAACACAAGGGAATAAGGGGCATCCATGCGCCACTCTCTGCCTTCCGTCTGGAGCGCCCTGACTTGTGGACACGTGGAAGGGCTGGGCATGTTAGGACCACTACTAACACACATGGGCTGCCTTCTCCGCCACACTCCAGAGTCCACGGGGCCCTCGTCTACGTCTTATTTGAATACTGATTTCCCGGCACTTAGTGGTGCCTTGTCTCTAGAGGACAGCAACAAACACACAGATTCTTTGCTTTTCTTTCTTTTTTTTTTTTTTTTTTTTTAAGATTTTATTTATTTATTTGACAGAGAGAGAGCTCACAAGGAGGCAGAGAGGCAGGCAGAGAGAGAGGAGGAAGCAGGCTCCCCGCTGAGCAGAGAGCCCGACGAGGGGCTGGATCCCAGGACCCTGAGATCATGACCTGAGCCGAAGGCAGCGGCTTAACCCACTGAGCCACCCAGGTGCCCCCAAACACGCTGATTCTTGTACACGGATGCCTCACAAGGCTTCTCAAATCTCCGTTTCCATTTTTTTTTTTTTTTTTAATTTTCCTCCCCATTTCTTCTGCCACCACTGGGCTCTGGCTTTCCAGCATTTCTCTCCTATAGCTTCAATTTTATTTCTCGGCTTGGACTGCCTTTTCTTACTGCTTTCTGCCTAAGATTCCTACTGTTGCCTTGTTAAAAAACATCCAGCTTATGTGACTTTTCTAATGAAAACCCTTCATTTTCTATTGTGCTAGGTTTGCATTCATTTACCTCTCAAGAATCTTCAGTCTAGCCACCGCCGCCCCGCAGACCAGGGCCTCCTGCTTTCCCACCTGGAACTGGCAGCCGGCTTCATCTTCATTCCGGCTCTCCGGATGCACGTGCTGCCTCCCCGCCTCCCCACAGCGGTTAGCCCTTCTCGGCCGTCCTCCTTCCACTCTCAGTCCAATCTCATCCACTTCGAGACTTTTCTGATCACACGTAAGTCAGAATTTTCCATCCGTGCCTTCTCTCTCTTATGTAAGTAAGAAATCTTAGCAGACAAACTTACAACTTGTCTCTGCACACTCTCCCGTTACTAGACTCTTCGGCTGGCTGGGATGACAGGTGGTTCGGGTGCAGCAACTTGGATACAGCTCATACTAGACAGTGTGGACCCTCAAAATGGCAAGTCCATCCGGTCTGCCATCGTACGTGCTGCTATCAGACAGCCAGTTTGGTGGTGACTCAAGCCAGGGGCTAAGTCTGGTAAGCGGGATCACAGATTCGTTTCAAGTTTCTATTTTATTTTGAAAATCAGAGCTTTGGCTGGGAACCTCACTTTAATGAAGTGTCATCACATTTCTGAGGATAGACAGACTGTAGCATATTCAACATTCTGGCTGAGGGACGAAGAGGAACACTCTTTAATTTTTTCTTTCTTTTTTCTTCTCTTTCCCCCGCTCCCTCCATCTCTCCCTCTTTCCTTTCCTTCCTTCCTTCTTTTCTTTCTTTTTGTTGTAGCCAGGGTTTTGGTGAAAAAACCACAGACTCAAAGAATCTGTGGCAAGTAATCAATACAGAGATCACAAATGCCGCCACACAGATATACCAGAATATTGTCCTTTTTTTAGCTTTTTTTAAGCTTTTATTAATAGTAATGATATATATAATCACAAGAAGAACCAATGCAGTTATTCAAAGTTCCAAATCTTTAAATGACTAATCGGAAAAAAAAATGTATATACCAAATATCAAAAAAATCCTTATAAGGAAACTTACTAAGATAGAGACTTAAAAAAAAAAAAACTTTCCTTATGAGAACATCTGTGAATGCACTGTTTTCTGGTGCATTAAAAAGTGCGATACATCAGGGCACGTGGGGGGCTCAGCTGGTTAAGTGCCTGCCTTGAGCTCCGGTCATGATCCCAGGGTCCTGGGATCGAGCCCTGCATTGGGCTCCCTGCTCAGTGGGGAGCCTGCTCCTTCCTCCCTCTGCACTGCCTCTGTCTGTGCTCTCTCTCTGACAAATAAATAATACATAAAAAAAAACCCCCACCAGTGATACATCAATTTAAACAATATTAACAATTCTAAAACACATTCATGCTATTTCCAAAGTGCCTACCTTCAGAATAGACAGGGTTTAGTGAGCCCCATTTTTTCCCTTTGTCCTTAAAATCAGATGGAGAAATACAGACTTCTGTTCCTATGTTACATTATTTACCTTATTTTACTCAGGAAAGGAATCACCTAAAGGTTTTTTGCTTTTGTTTTATTTTCTCTATCAGTGTGGTCACTCTAAGATGACATAATCTTTGTATAATTTTGTGTAGGCAACTGAATTGAAAGCAAACTCCTTCATCCAAAGTAATGACTGAGACACAGAACACCAGGACTGTGTACAGCTGTGACTGAGCCATGGAGGACAAATTGCACAGCCCCAATGCTCCCTATCTGTAAAATACCATCGGTACAATTCTTCAGCCAAGACTATTGTGAGGACATAAAATGCATCATACTCTGACACTGGGCTTTCCTTGAAACATTCTGTGTGGCAAACCCCCATTCCAAGAATATGCATGTATCCCCCACCCCTTTTTTCCCAGTATAATCTGCTTTCCCCTCTTTTTACTCTTCAGGTCCTGAAGGCTCTAATTTTTCTCCACCTGTTTTCAAAGAATACTGTACTGAATGTACTGAACAACCATGTATCTTCCAAAATTGTGCTAAAAATGTCAAGTCAAATTATTATATATTATGTGATAAAGATGATGGTAATCAAGCAAAGGTTTTTCTTTTATATTCCAATGAATAATGTACTTTATACTTATAAACTGATGAAGATATTTCATAACTGATTCACAAATTAAACTTACAAAGTTTCTAGAAAGTGGACTATATATTATTTAATAAAGAACGTTTATTTGGCCTTCAGAAGCCTTGGGTTTAAACTCATTTCCAAGTTTGAGTACATTTTCTCTGTTATCACACATTTTCCATTCGAAATATACATTTTTAAAGTGAAAATTAAGCTAGTTATTTGCTGTTTCACATCAATTATGAGCAGGAAGAGAGAAAACAATTATTAATATTAACTAAGGTCTTATTATTTTAGGAGCCATGTGATTAATTTGCAAAATTAATAACATTTATGTATTAAATTTGTATTAAAGTCATTAAATGAAAGGCCTAAAAAATTAATACACATTTTAGTGGACCCAGAGTAAAAGGGGGCTTTTCTTATTTCTTATACTCCACCTTAAATGTTTTTTTTTTTTTAAAGATTTTATTTATTTATTTGTCAGAGAGAGAGTGAATGAGAGCGAGCACAGGCAGACAGAGTGGAAGGAAGAGTCAGAGGGAGAAGCAGGCTCCCTGCGGAGCAAGGAGCCCGATGTGGGACTCGATCCCAGGATGCTGGGATCATGACCTGAGCCGAAGGCAGCCGCTTAACCAACTGAGCCACCCAGGCGTCCCTCCACCTTAAATGTTTTAATTTTAGCTTGTTAATTTACTTCCTTAGAATTCTAAGACCAGAAAAACCTAAGACCTACCATTATTATAAATGGCTCATGGATTTCAAGGGTACAATTAATATTAGATGATAGATTTCCCCCCTCTGAATAGGATGTGTTTGACCTATCAAAAATAATGGATGGCTTCCGGGATATTTTTACGCGAGGGGTGAGGGTTTTGTCATCCCTCCCACCAGGGGCATGCATCATCAGTTGAAGCGTACAGTTTTTGCCAAAGACAACTACATCACTGGTCCAAGTCATTCATTACTGAGAAGATGACATTCATTTCCTAGAGATTAGTGTTAGGGTACCAAGCTCTGTTCTTCTTTAAGTTACAGTGTTGGTTAATTAATCATCTGAGCCAACAACAGCACTGAGTTAAAATAAAAGTGTGAGACAGAAAATAATGTGAGCATAACTGCTTTTTGAGCACAGGATTAGGTAACGTTCAAGACTGGAATTTTAAGTGGGAGCAGGGCTGACCACAACTCTATCCAAGAAGTGAGCTGGTTGCTATCTGCTTAAATCCCACTGCTAAGTAGTTAGATTTTAACCATAGCCTTCTGAGCACATTGTTTATACGGGAGTTTCCAGTGAGACCAGAATTACTTAGAGCATGAGATGAAAAGAGTAGCATATGATCCTTGAAGTGTTCATTTTACTCCATAGAAAGTAATTAAAAACCACTATTATTTAAAGCAAATAAAATTTTATGGAGGTTTTGCATGCATGTGTTGCTAAAATTAGAGATTTCAAAGAAATATTCTGTTCTGGCCACTGAGGGATTCCATCCTGGAAAGAGATGAAAAATGGAATAATCCAATCCGTTTACTGTTTTCTGCCTTTAATGGTACTTCCTTCTTAATATATTGGAAGCAGCATTTAGGTCAAGAAGAAATCCGGCTTCAGTTAGAAGCTCCTATAAAGCCTGCACATGGGTGTATCACACAATACCCACGTATCTATGTCACAGGAATGGAGGTCTGGGTCACCGCCCTCTCCGCCCCAGGGAAAGAACCAGGCCCAGCTGAGGTGTGGGTTGAGGAAAGATACCAGCTATGACCACATGACCAGTAAGAGAAACAAGGAGCTGCCAGGAGCACTTTCCTTATTTTGTTATGAATATATTTGTGTCTGTGTTTATATTTACATATAAAATCTTTATTTTCTGTCCTCTCCTATCCTGTCACATAAAATATACAGATTTCTTATCACAGCATTTCAGTATTACTTACTTTACACCATAGTGTCTCAACCACAGGACAGCAAGGAGAAGAGCAGATATCACTTAGCATTATTTCTTGGGAAAGTGTTTGCTATTTGCAGTGGTGTGCAGGATAGCTGTGTCGTGTTAGGCACAATATGAGCTTGTTTTTATCTTTAGTCAAAGATTAAGCATGACTTAGGGATGCACGTAGATGCCAAGTGGACATGGGGCGGATTCGTGATGGTTCCTCTTATGTGTGAGCGTGGCTGGGCCATGGCTGCCAGATAATTCATCAAAAATTCTTCTGGCTATTTCTGTGAGGGTGTTTTTTGAATAAGATTAACATTTAAATCAATGGACTTTGAATAAAGTAGCTTATTTCTGTTGTAAGTGAGTGGGCCTTGTCCAATCAGTTGAAGGACTTAGTAGAACAAAGACTGACGCCCATCAGTGAAGAGGCACTTCTGAGCAGACACCTTCTGAAAATGAACTGCAACATGTCTCTCCCCGGGGTCTTCAGCCCGCCCGTCCAGCCTGCACATTTTGGCTTTGCTGGGCTCCATAATCATGTGAGACAATTCCTTAAAATAAATCTCTTTCTCTATATATAACACACATTCATTTGGTTGTTTTTTTGGAGAGCTATGACTAATACATCAGCTAAATCAGAATTTCCTTCGTGGAGTCTCCAAATCTCTCTCACTCTCTCCTTTTAAAAAAATATTCTCCAGGGCGTTCTGATGATTCAGGGTTGGAATCTCTTCAAGTGGGAAAATTAAGTACAATTTTCTGCTCACTTATGACCCTTCCATTCTTCCAAAACCTTCCATCTTACCCCTCATGATTAAATATTAGCTCCCTTTTATTTATTTCTACAAATAAAATGCTTTTAGCCTGAAGATATTTGAGGAAATTATCCGGGAATGGTTTATTCAGAGTCTTGTCCAGCCATAACCTCTCAACGTGTTTCACTGACATCAGTCTGAATGGTAGTTTCAACAAGAGCTTCTGTGGAAAACCACTTGGAAATTAATCTCAAAAGCTGGAGTTCAGAGGTAAATTTTGGAGACAACACGTAGAACCTACTCACGCAGCAACAGGCTGTGAGAGTTGCTTAAACAAATGCTGAGTATAAAGTCAGTGCTGCTTCCAAGAAGTGTCGAAACCACACTGCTTTCACGAGGCAACAATTATGAATAGAAAACTGAAAGCAGGCATTAGCTTCCCCAATTAAGTATAGAATTAGAGCGAATAAAACAGGCAAGAACAATTTTCAACTATTACCGCTCTCTTTCATCTTATGAAATGCTTGCTCGCTAATGACCAGGATAATGGGCAAAGCCCATTACAGTTCTAAGTGAGAAGAGAAACATCATAATCAATGCTGAGATAGATTTATCCAAAAGCGGGCGCATAATTGGGCCCCCACCTGAATTTTACATTTACTCATTGAGGGCTTTCTTATTAGTGTTAGTGACCCAAATCCTGCTTAACATGAGCTTGATCCTAGGTTATGAAATATATATGCTACCGTAGTTTTCAGAGCACATTGAATAGGAATTACATATGGAAGTGCCAAGTTAAACGAAACAGGTTGCTCATCCATCATCTGATCCAACAAACATTTATTTAGTGTCTCCTTTGTGCCAGGCACAGTGTGAAGCATCCATGATAGACGGAGCAGAGGTCTCTGCACTCACTGAACATAAAGACAGGCTGGCGGGAGGCGCAAACAGGGGCTGGCACTGTAACACATCCAGATTTCTGCTCATGATGTGCAATTCCTTCCACTGTCTACCTGCCCCTGTGTCCTGACCATTTAGGAGTATCCCCGGTGTCCATGCACACCGGCCACAGTGGCCGATTCCTGAACCCAGAATTCTTGTTGAACATCTTGGCATGCTAGTTCCTTCCTCTCACTCAGGTCTCAGCTCAAATGTTATCCTCCTTAAATCCCCCCATGGCTGTGCTATTTTTTTAAGTTCAAAGGGAAAACTAGGTGTGAAAGATAAGGACTCTGTGTGTGGTGAACTAGATTACATTTAAAATATAAAATAGATTACATGTTAAAATATATTTTAAAAGACAGTTAGAACACCCGGCATATTCTCCAGGTTCTGAATTGAGGTTTGCTTCATTTTCGTTTCAGGATGGATTACCTGGATAAACTGCTTCTTTGTTTGAATTTGCAAACACCGTTTGAAAAAACCCTGCTAGTTCTATTGTGTTAATTACTTCCTATTTTCACTATCTTCTTAATTTGATGGTATTTTATGAACTGGTCAAGAAGGTCACTAGGAAAGTTTCCTGCTACAGGAAAATTAGGAGAATGCCACCTCACGCTATGGTTGCCCAGTTAACCAGCCGCAGGGTTAATGAGAGAAGCATCAAGAGTGCGCGGATGGACTGTGGTTATCGCTTTGCCCTTCTCCGTCACTGACCAGAGCACACACCAGAGAGTTAATCTGATTGCTGAGAAGCACTTTGTCTTTAAGGTTTTAGAGCTTGATTATTAACTTAGCAACTATTCTAAAAATAAATAAAAATTAGATTGGCTCACTCAGTTGTCACTCATCTGCAGATAGTGAAAGCAATAATTTTATCTTAACCCAGTGATTCTTCACATGTATTTATTTTTCAGTAACACAGAGCTACTTTTGTGCTTTATGAATTCTGTGGTTAGAATAACTGAATTTAAAAACTGAATTCATGTTTTTCTGCAAAAACATGTGACCTGAGTAATTCATTTACATTCATATGAACAGCCAAATATCAACAACAGATAGGCAAAGGGAAAAGTTCACTTCCTTCTACTCCCCAAGACTTCTTTTCTCTAGCAATACTAAAGTATTCAACATTTCTCTGGTTTTTAAAATGTATTCTCTTGAGCTAAACCACTTAGCTCCTCCTTCAGGGCCTAGAAAAAGCATTACTTGCTCTTTTAAAATGAGTACTTAAAATATCATCTTCTCTGATAAAAAATCATATCATCATCTCAACAGATATAGAAAAAGCACCCAGCAAAATTCAACATCTGTTCATGATAAAAACTCTCAACAAAGGGGACTTGGAATATACCTCAACACAATGAGAACCATATATCAAAACCCCCGCTAACATCGTACTCAATGCTGAAAAACCAGGAACTTTTCCTCTAAGCTCAGAAACAAGACAAGATGTTCACTCTCATTACTTCTACACAACATAGTACTGGCTGTCACAGCCAGAACAATCAGACATCAACAACCACCAAAAAAATAAAAGGCATCCATAAAGAAGTTAAACTGTCACTATTTGCAGATTATATGATACTGTATTTAGAAAATCCTAAATTTTCCACCAAAAAACTACTAGACCTTATAAATGAACTCAGTAAAGCCACAGGATACGAAAATTAATACCCAGAAATTAATAGTGTTTCTGTACACCGATATAACAAAAAAGCAGAAAGAGAAATTTAGAAAATGATTCCATTTACAATTGCAACAAAGAATAAAAATAATTAGAAATAAACTTAACGAAGGAGGTAAAAGACATGTGCTCTGAAAATTATGAAACACTGATCAAAGAAATTGAAGATGACACAATCAAATGGAAAGATATTCCATGCTCATGGATTGGAAGGACAAATATTATTAAAATGTCTACCCAGAGCAAGATTTAATGCAATCCTTACCAAAATACCAATAATACTTCTCACAGAACTAGAACAAATAATCCTAAAATTTGTATAGTACCAAAAAAGAACCCAAGTATCCAAAGCAATCTTGAGAAAGGAAAATAAGTAGTTCTGGATTTCAAGATACGTTACAAAGCCTAAACTGTATGGTACTAAAAAACAAACAAAAAACCAGTATGGTATTGGCACAAAAACAGACACATAGATTCATGGAATAGGACAGACAGCCCAAAAATAAACCTATGCCTATATTATCAATTACTGTATGACAAATGAGGCAAGAGAATATAAAGGGAGAAAAGACAGTCTCTTTAACAAATGGTGTTGGGAAAACTGGACAGCCCATGCAAAAGAATGAAACTGGACCGCTTCCTAACATCATACAAAAAAATAAGCTCAAAATGGATGAAAGACCTAAATGTGAAACCTGAAATGATAAAAATCCTAGAACAGAGCATAGGCAGTAATTTATCTGACATCAGCTGTAGCAACATTTCTCTAGATATGTCTCCTGAGGCAAGGGAAACAAAAGCAAAAGTAAACTACTGGGACTACATCAAAATAAAAAGCTTTTGCCCAGTGAAGGAAATCATCAACAAAAGGTCAACCCACTAAGTGGGAAAAGATACTTGCAAATGATATATCTGATAAAGGGTTAATAACCAGAATGTATAAAGAACTTGCAAACTCAACATAAAAAAAAAAAAAGAACCACCAGATTAAAAAATGGGCAGAGGACCTGAAGAGCCATTTTTCCAAAGACAACTTATAGATGGCCAACAGACACATAAAAAGATGCTCAACATCATTCATCATCAGGGGACTGCAAATCAAAACCACAATGAGATACCAACTTACACTGTCAGAACAGATAAAATAAAAAAGAGAAGAAATACCAAGTGTTGGTGAGCATGTGGAGAAAGGGGAACTTCTTGCACTGTTGGTGGAATGTAAACTGGTGCAACCACTGTGCAGCCACTGTGCTGTATCAAGAGTCTTCAAAAAATTAAAAATAGAAATACCAGTTGATTCAGTAATTTTACTACTGGGTATTAAGCCAAACAAAATGAAAACACTAATTCAAAAAGATATATGTACTCCTACGTTTATTGTAGCAATAGCCAAGATATGCTGGCAACCCAAGGGTCCACCAGTAGGAAAGTGGATGAGGAAGGTGTGTTCTATATACAACAGAATATGAGCAGCCTTAAAAAACAATGAGATTGTGTTTTGTGATAACGTGGATGGGCCTAGAGGGTATTATGCTAAGTGAAATAAGTCAGACTGAAAAAGACAAACACCATATGATTTTACTCATGTGGAGTCTAAAAAAGGCAACTGAATAAACAAACAAAAAACAGAATCAGACCTATAAATACAGAAAACAGACTGGTGGTTGCCAGATGGAAGAGGTGAGGAAGATGGGCAAAACGGGTGAAGGGCAGTGGGAGACACAGGCCTTCTGTTATGCAGTACGTCAGTCACAGAAATCAAAGGCATAACATAGGAAATATAGTCAATGGTATTTTAACAGCATTGCATGGTGACATTGTAGATACACTTAGAGTGAGTAAAGTCAGGCATGGGAGTTGAACCACTATGTTGTATACCTGAAATTAATGTAACATTATGTGTCAACCAGAATCAAACAAAACAAATTAATGTTGTCATCAATCTTTTTCTGATCTTGCCGTAACCATATCCATGTCTTCTTTACATACTTCTATTTCTACATTTACACATTAGCACACTTTTGGTCTGTCTCTTCCCTTCTCTTAGAAATGAAGCCTCTGAAGATGGGAGTGTGTCTGACTCATCTGGTCCCCACAGCACCTAGTACAATGTTTTGCAGATACGGTGCATAACGATGTCAAGAATTCCAGGTAGAGCTTTTCATCACAGGACAAGCAGACTAGGGGCTAGGTTACTTGAACTCCCAAATGACACTTCGGTAGAAAGACCGTGTGTGACGTGCCGAAGCTTTGGACAAGAGAGGGCTGCATGAGATTCATAGGACCAGAAAGGTGGATGCCAAAGACAAAGGATCATGGACTGTCAGGGCTCTGTGAGAGGAGAGTGGAAGAGGTTTCCTGCAGCTGCTCACTGGGGAAACCTTGGGGTAAACAGTATCTAAATGGCAATGTCGGAAATTCTGCTATGGGAAAAATTCACAAACCCTCTATCATGTCTCCGTGAAAGCGTTAATGAAGATATAACTTGGTAACATATTTTGGAAGGTAATGCACACAAGGATGTATACGAACTTCATGAGTATCTGTTGACCCCAGTAATGTGAACTGTTTCTTTGCTCTAGAGCTAGCCTAAATTAGTCACTTCCTGGTTTTCACTGACATTAAACATGCATGATCCCATAATTATGTCCATCACACTAAATTTTATTTTTATATTTGTTTTCAATTTCACAAATATTATGGTATCATATGAGAGAGAGAGTGCTAAGGTCCACTTTTCCCATACCCACATGGCCCATTCTTTCTTCACAAGTAACTGTACTTAGCAGTTCTTGGATTCATTATCTGACTCCTTTCTAAGCATGTATGTATCCATACATCCGGTAGAAGCCTTGATTTATCTTTTATAGATTCTTTTAACATAGAAGCTAACTAATGAACATAGTCTATAAACCAACAGAAACTTATTCTACTCTCATATTGTTGCAAAGTACTGCAATGTATGAGTATGAAATGGTTTATTGAGCCATTATTGATGGAAGGACATTTGGTTTGTTCCTCTGTTTTCTTTACAAATAAGTCTGCAGTAAAATATTGAAACTGCCTTCCGTGTACTTGTATAGTTATTTTTCTGGAGTAGACCCAAAGAGCTGGTTCCGAGGGAACAGTGTGTAGATTTTTAATTATATCATTCACTACAAAGTGTTCTTATACATGGAGTCTAATGATTTTTATATCCATCAGCAGTGTAAGCACTCATCTATTAACTTTTATTCTTTCCAATAATTAATGTTATCATATATTTTATAATAATTTTAAAAGAATTGTAAAGATTTTAAATTTTTTAAAGAGATTTTATTTATTTGACACACAGAGATTGCAAGTAGGCAGAGAGGCAGGCAGAGAGAGAGGGGGAAGCAGGCTCCCTGCTGAGCAGACAGTCCAACGTGGGGGTTGATCCCAGGACCCTGGGATCAAGACCTGAGCCAAAGGCAGAGGCTTAACCCACTGAGCCACCCATGCGCCCTAAGATTTTAAATTTTAAAAGATAAAGATTTTAAAAGGAAATTCTCTCTTATTTATGAATACATTCATTATGCCTAACATATTTACTTGGTTCACTGGTGGTTGTTCAATACTTGTTGCATAAATTAATATATTTATACATGTAAAAAGACAGATGTGACAGGACTGGAGTGCACTGATATGGTTTTGCACAGATGCTGTAATCCTACCATTAGGCTTACTACATCAGCCTAGGAACACATGAAAATATGTGGAATATCTGGAACATATCTACATTTTTAAAATTGGATAACTGAAATGCTATTAATGTCAGGGTATGTAAATGCCCACATTCCCCCAAAACTGTGATTCCCCAAATTAAAAAAAAAAAAAGGTTTTTTAGGTTCAGAAAGAATAAAAGACAGTACATGGTAAGCCATTCCTACCAACTATTATAGGCAATCAAACATTACATAGATGGGTTTTCTGAGTTCAAGATTCCAGGAAACACTGAAGCTAACTGGGTATGGAATCTACTGTTTGATGATCCTTGTTTGTAAAGAAATAGATCAAAGATAAAAATCGAATTCCAAATGGGGAAGAGTACGACCCTTCGGATAGAATTTTTAAGTGTCACGTTATGTTACCTCAAAGCCTTCTATTAAAAATTAAGCAACAGAGAAACTGTAGAGATTAGTTAAATCTACTTACTCGTCAAGAGACTGTGCTTTGAATCCTAAATATTGGAACCACTATTCTTTGACCATGTCAATAAACAGATGACACCAGTAAGTACCTTTTTATGGAATTCAAAATGTGCAGATTTCTGTTAAGAATGGGTCACAAAGGGGCGCCTGGGTGGCTCAGTGGGTTAAGCCTCTGCCTTCAGCTCAGGTCATGATCCCACGGTCCTGGGATCGAGCCCCACATCCAGCTCTCTGCTTGGCAGGGAGCCTGCTTCCCCCTTTCTCTCTGCCTGCTGCTCTGCCTACTTGTGATCTCTCGCTCTCTGTCAAATAAATAAAATATATTTTTTTAAAAAAAGAATGGGTCACAAAAATCACACAACATTTTCTGTTTTTTTTTTTCATATAAATAAATGGCAGCAGCTTTTTACAAAGACGGCAACAGCACAAGGGGAAGCAATTATTCATGGGAATTTGCCCTGTGTTGCCATCAATTCATACCTAATTACTTGAAAGTAGGAACCAACCCAAAGCCTGTGCCATTAATTGACTCAATTTCCGAGTTTCAGCTATAATGAAAATCTTGAAAAGAACGCGAACCCTCTGCCTGTCAGCTACTGTAGGAACATATTCCCTGAGGAGTTCTTTTCGTACTTTAAAAATGGTCTCCATACAGGGATTTCCTTTTCCACATAGGCACTTATATCTTCAATTCTTTACAAGTCTCTGAGGATTAGGAAGAGAATGCTAATACTTACATCTGTAAGATGAGGTTTCGATGGGACGCCTGGGTGGCTCAGTTGGTTAAGCATCTGCCTTCAGCTCAGGTCATGATCCCAGCGTCCTGGGATCGAGTCCCACATCGGGCTCCTTGCTCGGCGGGGAGCCTGCTTCTCCCTCTGCCTCTGCCTGCCATTCTGTCTGCCTGTGCTTGCTCTCTCCCCCCCCCTCTGATAAATAAATAAAATCTTAAAAAAAAAAAAAAAAAGATGAGGTTTCGATTTTACAACTGAGCTTCTTGCCTGAATCAGCATTGTTTTATTTTTCATGGAGTAAAAGATTTGTTTTATATTGCCTGGTAGTGATACTAAACGTTCCTTTTCTTCTCCCAATGTCCCTTTCGTAAACCTGGAAAGTAGCTTTTCCTTGTGATGCACCTTTTTAATCCACGACCATATTAATAATGTATATAGGCATCTCAGGTATAATGTGTAACATAATGGAAATACTAGAATAATTGGGTTCACTGCTTATGCAGACAATTTCAAATTTGCTGGCATACCAGAGCCATGTGGTCTAACCGCACAGAAATTCATAATTTCTGTCCATGACTGAATTATAGTTTATATTTGGCCAAAGGGTTACGACTATCTTCAGAGGTTATCTGCTCCATCCTCTTCCTTTGAACTAAGCCAACACAGAAATCATCCTGAGCAGATGGGTTTCTAAATCATCTAGTAGCCATAAAGCTACAGAGCTGTGAGCTTCACTACTTTTAAATAAATTTGAAAGCTGCACTCTCCCTCTCACACACTCATACACACATATCCTCTACTTTCCTAATCCCATCCTGGTTGATCATTGCTAAAATCAATGGTAAAATTGATTTACTTCATAGTAAAACATTAATACATGCTGGAATATATAGGTTATCTATCCATCCATCCATCCATCCATCTACCCATATTCCATAAACATGATTGCAACAATTGGTAGAATATTTCACTATCAGAGGAGATAAATATTTAAAATGTTAATTCTCCATTTCTATGTATACTCTCACTTTCTCCATGCTTTACACATATTTCAGGTAAGTAACATATTATACTTCAAATATACAATGTAACATATAGTTGGCTGCATATGCAGATGACTGTTAAGTTTCTGTCTTTGAATCTCAGCGCATGAAAAAAAATCCAGAAACACATAAAAATGCACTTAAAATTTTAAATGTTAGATATAAATCTCCTATTTAAAATGTTTAGTGGCGCCTGGGTGGCTCAGTAGGTTAAGCATCTGCCTTCAGCTCAGGTCATGATCCCAGGGTCCTGGGATTGAGCCCTGCATTGGACTCCCTGGTCAGCTGGGAATCTGCTTCTCCCTCTCCCTCGGCCCCTCCCTCCTGCTTATATTCTTGCTCTCTGTCTCTCTGGCAAATAAATAAAAAATCTTTAAAAATAAATAAATAAATAAATAAAATAAAAGGTCAAGCCTTTAAAGCTATATTTATTTTATCTGGTAATTTGATGTGCATAACTTTAAGGAACAGTCTCATCAGTGACAAAAATTCTGAATACAACGATATTTAACTCATGTGTTTTCAATATTTTTAATCTTTAATTAATTAAACAAATGTGTCCAAATTTATTTTTAAGTAAAACTGGGAACTTCAAAATAAGCAGAGTCATTTCATGTGAGATGAATGTGGAAAAAAAATGAAAGTGGCAAATTAGGAGCTGCCATCTTGTTACGATTCATAAAATTCACAAAAGGAGGAGTGAAGAGTAAAACTGCTACTTTTTCATATAGAAGGAGACATTCCCCTTTTTCAAATCATTTTTAACAGGGGTTCCTTCTGGTTTTATATTTTCCAACTTCAATGTGAAGGGCAGGGCACGTGTGTCTGTGCACACTGACTTACGCATGTATAGTTCTCCACTCATGTTACTGACCTTAGTACCTTCAGTCTGTGTTTACACGTTATTTTTGTACCTGATTATGTCAGCTCCTTGGAGTCAAGCGTCCATGTCTGCCTGTGTGGTTTCAGCACATAGGACAGCTCTTCTCCAGTTACTCTTGGGTGCTAGCTTCCACAAGCTTCTGGTGGAGGGACAAGGTAGGCAGATACAGTAGAGTGAGACAGGTAAGACAATAAGGGACGTTGAGGCCACAGGAAAATGTAGGTGAGGCCCTAATCTGGGCGTGGCGAGAAACAGAGGGCTTCCTGCAGGAAACAGTGAGAGCTATAGACTTGTAGGTGTCCAGGCAAGATGTGGAGAAAGAGAGGAGTGTTTTGGCACAGAAAGCATGTGCACATGTGCAGAGGAGGTACAGAGAACATGGTTTCACCCACAGAATCACAGCAGTTAGAACTTAGGTGGGCGCAGGGAAGTGGAATGCAGCAAGGCTGGAAAGGTGAGGAGGCTGATGGTGCAGATTTTCTCAGCCACGTTCAAGTTGAGAGTGAAGGGGTGTATTAGAATACAGGGAACTCAAGTGAAGGATCCAATTCATTTACAATTAGGAGAGTTCAGTTTGGCCATAAGGAAATGATGTGACCCATTCTAAAAATAAATTGTTGAATAAATGCTGGTATTTAATAAATGACATATCTGTACTATGTATATGTTATAAAAATTGGTAAGATACAGGAGTAGAAAGCACAAATTTGACAGCATTGAAAGTAATCAAAAATGGGAAAAAGTAATTTCATTTTCCTAGTAATTAGTCCTTTAGTTAATTTACGTATTGTTTCTTACAGTACTTGCAAGTGAACTAACTCATGGGGATGGCTGCAATTCTGAGTTAAAATACCAGGTGATAATTCAGTAAAATAACGTCATAACCAACTGTTTGACTTTGAGGATACCATTAGCATCGCCATTACAGATCAATATTGAGCTTTGCATTGGAGAGTTCTGAATTCTATGTTAAGAAGTCAAACTGTTGGGCGCCTGGGTGACTCGGTGGGTTAAACCTCTGCTTTTGGCTCAGGTCATGATCTCAGGGTCCTGGGATCAAGCCCCGCATCGGGCTCTCTGCTCCACAGGGAGCCTGCTTCCTCTTCTCTCTCTCTCTCTCTGTCTGCTTCTCTGCCTACTTGTGATCTCTGTCAAATAAATAAATAAAATCTTTAATTAAAAAAAAAAACAAGAAGTCAAACTGTTTCTGCTGAACCACTGGACTTGTCTACCTGCAGAAGTTTCATAGTTGGGCCTTAGCATTAGAAAGTGTCCTTCAGGTGTGCCTGGGTGGCTCAGTCAATTAAGCATCTGCCTTCACCTCAGGTTATGACCTTAGGGTCCTTGGATCAAGCCCTGCATGGGGCTTCTCCCTCTCCATCCCCTTCTTGTGCTTTCTATCTATCTGTCAAATAAATAAAATCTTTTAAAAAAGTGTCCTTCAGGGCGCCTGGGTGGCTCAGTTGGTTGGGCAACTGCCTTCGACTCAGGTCACGGTCCCGGAGTCCCGGAATGGAGTCCCGCCTCGGGCTCCCAGCTCCACGGGGAGTCTGCTTCTCCCTCTGACTTTCTCACCTCTCGTGCTCTCTCTCACTGTCTCTCTCTCAAATAAATAAATAAAATCTTTAAAAAAAAAGTGTCCTTCAATTTATATTCTATTTATAGTAAGCTAAATATAGTAATATTAAAACATATTTTTAGTAACTTATGAGTTGTACTAACTTCGTTTTTCTATTAACATCAAGAATCGCCTTCCTGCTTAGCTTTGAAGCAAAAATGGATGAGATCAAATATGCTTTCTAAAGATGAGGCTACTAAGAATCCTCTTGTGATCCTCCCATAGCTCTTGGCCTTGTTTTATGTGTAGACTGGACACTCAAAGACTGTATTTTGAATAAAGGGCAAAAATTATGATTATACAACTCAATTTAATTGCATACAATGCTTAAATGACAAAATACTTGTAGTAAAGGATTTGAAAAATTGTATTTTTCATAAGCTCCAATCACTCTATTTACATTAGCTTGAAATTCGAGTTTGTGCTGTCTTATACTAAATGTCACTTTTGAATAATATATGTTCTCCAGAGGAAGAGCTTCAAATTCCAGTGAGAGTGAGTCAGCCGTTTTAGCTCCAGTGGTAAAGAAATAAACACTACAGCAGCATTTCTTGGAGGGTGGCAGTAAATGGACACAGTCATCAGAATCACCTGATCAGTTTGTTAAAAAGCAGAAATCCAAGCTCACACAGAAGCCTCCTGAGTCAGCACCCAGGGGTCGTGGAGTCTGGAGATGTACAGTTTTACCTGAGACCCTAAAGATCAACTGTAATAACGGAATAGAAACATTAATAGATATTTCCTTAAAAGTAGGTGATTTTACAATGATTATCTTGTCTACCCTTTCTTTCCCTAAAATGACAGTGACTATACAATTAAGCCCAAAATTATTTAAATTCTTTTTCTGAAGTTCATTTGGTCTATTATCAAAGTAAAAAACCAAAACTAAACAAACAAACAAAAAACAAAGAAAACTCTGCTCACTGTCACTTGTATATGTTGTTTTTAATGACTCCTCATCCTTCTCCAAGCCACTTCGGTTTTGTTAAGAGGCATCACGGTAGGCAGAAAAACAGTTTCACAAACATTTTTGTATTTTGATTCCGGGAAACTGTGACGATGTTATCTTAGAGTGCAAAAACGGCCCTGCACAAACGACAAATGTTGAAGACTTTGGGACGGGAGATGACCCTGCATTATTCCAGGTGGGCCTATCTAATCACACAAATGCATAACAACAAGGATTCTTTACCAGCTGTGGTCAGGGAGGGACACGGGCCTATGAACGAAAGGCACAAGAAATGCACTATTGGTATCTTTGAAGATGGAAACCAGGACCACAGGCCAAGGAATGCAGGTGGCCTCTGAAAGCTGGAGAAGGCAGGGAAAGGAATCTCCCCTACAGCTTCCAGAAAGGGATGAAGCCCTCCTGACAATTCATTGTTAGCCCAGTGAGATGCCTACCAGATTTCTGATCTCTGGAATTGTAAGAAAATGAGGTTTTGCTTTTTAAGCCACTAAATTTGTGGTAATCTGTTATAGCAGAAATAGAAAACAAATACAGAAGGCATTGGCTGTGATCCCAGCTGTGTTTGTCTAGTTAGAACAGAAGTACTCATGTGACTAGTAGCTGCCATGAGAGAAAGACATTCTGGTTATTACAAATTCAGCTTTGGGAGTTTTAGCTAAGGTTGTCAGAGGTTGATAATAAACAACACGAACGCATGGAACACACAAAAGTATTCAGAACTGAAGTTTTTATCACCAAAATTATGTTTGCCATATAGACTTTCAACTGCTCAGAAGCTGATTATTGTTTAATAGAAGGACAACTAATCTTAAAGTCAGTCTAGATCATCTTAACACCTCCTAGCTCTGTTGGTCTTAGACCCTTCCCCTTTCTGGGTGCACATCATTCCTCATCTGGCAAAATCAGTCTGATAACGCATAGGGTCTCAATTTGTTTAAAATGAGGCAATATATGCACTGGCTATGGAGGAACTTTACAATATTCTGAAAATGTAGGATATTTAAAAAGATCACAGTGGGGACGCCTGGGTGGCTCAGTTGGTTGGACGACTGTCTTAGGCTCAGGTCATGATCCCGGAGTCCCGGGATCGAGTCCCGCATCAGGCTCCCAGCTCCATGGGGAGTCTGCTTCGCTCTCTGACCTTCTCCTCGCTCATGCTCTCTCTCACTGTCTCTCTCTCTCAAATAAATAAATAAAATCTTTAAAAAAAAAAAGATCACAGGGACGCCTGGGTGGCTCAGTTGGTTAAGCAGCTGCCTTTGGCTCAGGTCATGATCCCGGCGTCCTGGGATCGAGTCCCACATCGGGCTCCTTGCTCCGCAGGGAGCCTGCTTCTCCCTCTGCCTCTGCCTTCCACTCTGTCTGCCTGTGCTTGCTCTCACTCTCTCTCTCTCTGACAAATAAATAAATAAAATTAAAAAAAAAAAAAGATCACAGTGAAGTATCCATGGGAATTAAGTTACCTTAAAATAAATCAACATAAAAAGAAACAACAGAAGGATTTTATGTGCATGCTCTAATTGAATACAGAGGCGCAGTATATCTCAAGGTTCTTGGTCACTTTCCCAGAATTTAGAAGTAAATTTACTCAATAAATGGTACCTGTTAATTACTCATTCTTTATCTTAAATTTTTAGTATGCTTTATACTTACTATACCCATCTAATATAAAGATGGTTTGGGAGTCTACAGGGTGTTTTTCGAACAACCCTCCCATTGGGTATAGAAACACAGACATCTATTTAAAATCCATAAAACAGATCTACTCATGCAGGATCAGCAGCTTATAGAAACGACTCCACAAAATGTACACCTTTGGTGCCACAAGAGAGAGTCCTTCAAGAATGAGTAAAGATGGACAACACGGAATCATGTGGCAGACACAACACTTTGACACAGAATGTCTACTCACTGACGAACAGTATCTACCTAAGCTGAGCAGGCCGCCAGCCAGGTACCCGATACAGAGAAGGATGTACACATACACACAGTCTCTGATCTCAGAGTTTGATAAAAGATAATAGCCGGGAAGACCAACAGGTTAGCTATGAAGTACAATGCATTGTGGTTAGTGCTGATGTATATAAAAGCTACTTCATACATGTAAGAATATATATTACATATGCAATCATTTTATTTTTATTGTAATTGCCATATGGTTAACATACATACGGTGTGATATCAGTTTCAAGCATTAGAGTCAACAGTTTCATTCGACACCCAGTGCTCATCACAGCAAGGCCCTCCTCATCCCCCTCCCCTCTGCTGATCACTAGTGTATTCTCCGTAGTTCAGAGTCTGTTTCTCAGTTTGTCTTTCTCTCACTTTTAAAAATTTTTCCTTTGCTCCTTTGTTTTGTTTCTTAAATTCCACATATCTACTTGTTTTTCTCGGACTTATCTCACTTCACATTATAGTCTCCAGATTCATCCATGTCAATGCAAATGGCAAGATTTTCATTCTTCTTATGGCTGAGAAATATTTCATTGTGTGTGTGTGTGTGTGTGTGTGTGTGTTTGCCACATCTTCTTTATCCGCTCCTCTATAGTTAGATACTTGGACTGCTTCCATATCTTAGCTATTGTAAAAAAAAAGCTGCAATAAACATGCATTTATCTCTTTGAATTAGTCTTTTTGGGGAAAATATCTAGTAGCACGATTACTGGATCATAGGATAGTTCTAGTTTTAACTTGTTGAGGACCCTCCATGCTGTTTTCCAGAGTGGCTGCACCAGTCTGCATTCCCGCCAACAGTGAACAAGTGTTTCTTTTTCTCCACATCCTCACTAATAGCCGTTTCTTGTGCTGCTGATTTTAGCCATTCTGACAGGTGTGAGGTGATATCTCACTGTGGCTTTGATTTGCATTTTCCTGATGAATAATGATGACAACAGGCTGCCTTTTAGTTTTGTTGATGGTTTCCTTCACTGTGCAGAAGTCGCTAGTACCATACTGTTTTGACTACTACAGCTTTGTCATATAATGTAAAGACTGGGATTGTGATGCTTCTAGCTTCTTCTTTTTTTCAAGATTGCTTTGACTATTTGGGATCTTTTGTGGTTCCATAAAATTTTAGAATTACTTCTGCTAGTTCTGTGAAAAATGCTGTTGGTATTTTGACATAGATCATATTAAATATGTAGATTGCTTTGGGGTATATAGAAATTCTAGCAGTACTTGTTCTTCCAAATGAGCATGGAATGTCTTTCTATTTTTTTGTGTCATCTTCAATTTCTTTCATCAATGTTTTATAGTTTTCAGGGTATAGGTCTTTTATCTTTTGGTTAGGTATATTCTTAGGTACTTTTTTTTCATGCAATTGTAAATGGGATCATTTTCTTAATTTCTCTTTCTGCTGCTTCATTATTACTGTATAGAAATGCAACAGATTTCTTCACATTGACTTTCATCCTGTGACTTTACTGAATTCATTTATCAGTTCTAGTAGCTTTTTGTAGTGTATTTAGGATTTTCTATATAGCACGCCATCTGCAAATACTGAAAGTTTTACTTGTTCCTTACCAATATGGATGCCTTTCATTTCTTTTTCTTGTCTGATTTCTGTGGCTAGGATTTCTGGCACTATGTTGGATAAAAGAGTAAAAATGGTCATCCTCGTCTTGTTCCTGACCTTAGGGAAAGCGCTCAGTTTTTCACTATTGGTAAGATGCTCCCTGTGGGTTTTTTATATAAGACCCTTATTATGTTGTTTGTTCCCCTGTGCCTACTTTGTTAGGGCATGAATGGATGCTCTATCATGGATGGATGTTGTACTTTGTCAAATGCTTTTTCTGCATCTATTGAAATGATCATATGGTTTTTATCATTTTTCTTATTGATGTGATATATCACATTGATTGACTTGTGAACCACACTTGCATCCCGGAAATAAATCCTACTTGATTAGGGTGAATGATTTTATTTTTTTCAAATTTATTTTTTTTTAATTTTTATAAACATATAATTTATTTTTATCCCCAGCGTACAGGTCTGTGAATTGCCAGCTTTACATACTTCACAACACTCAGGGTGAATGCTTTTTTAAATGTACTGTGGTTTCTGTTTGTCAGTATTCTGTTGTGGATTTTTTTATTCATGTTTATCAGGAATATTGGCCTATGGTTCTTTTTCAGTGGAGTTTTTATCTGGATTTGGTCTCAAGGTAATCCTGGCCTCACAGAATGAATTTGGAAGTCCTTCTTCTTCTTCGAGTTTTGGAATACATTCAGAAGAATAGCTATTCACTCTTCCTCTAATATTTGATAGACACCTATGAAGCTGTCTGGTCCTGGACTTTTGTTTGTTCGGAGTTTTCTGATTACTGATTCAATCTCTTTGTTGATAACTGGTCTCTCCAATTTCCTATTTTTTCCTCGTTAAATTTTGTTAGGTTATATATTTCTAGGAATTTATCCATTTCTTCTAGGTTATCCAATTTGTTGGCATATAGTTTTTAATAATAATCTCTAATAATTGAATTTTGTGGTGTTGGTTGTTATTTCTCCTTTTTCATTTGTAATTTTGTTTGAGTCCTTTCTCTTTTCTCTCTCTCTTCTTTATCTTTTTTCTCAATGAGTCTGGTTAGAGCTTTATCAATTTTGTTAATCTTTTCAAAGAGCCAGATACTGCTTTCATTGATCTGTTCTATTATTTCATGATTATATATGTATTATTATTATATGATTACATATACATATATAATAATATATATAATTAGATAGTTTAACTCTGGTGTGGAGTATAGACTGAAGTCCAGAGACATTAATGTAAAGCTGATACACATAAAAAGGTCATTGTAATAGTCCAGGGTAGAAAGAATGTCTAAGTTAAGACAGAGTCTGTAAGACTGGAAAAGAGGAGAAAGAACAAGAAAGAAACTGTGGGATACTATAGCAGGAATAATCGGGATTTGGTGACTGGTTAAATGTAGCAGGGTAGGAAATATAAAAATGGCCGCAAGTTATCTGGCATAACTGAAAAGTACACACTCTAAGAAGAACAGTAAATGAAAGTAGGCTGAATTTTTTTGGACACTGTGGTGCCTGGGACACCTAGTAGGCCATTTCCAGTAGAAGGTTAGAAACAGATCAGTGAACCTCAGGAAAGGTGATGGGATTAAGAATTCATGTCTTATTCACCTTTTTAACCACAATTGGATAGCAAAAAAAAAAAAAAAAAAAAAAGTGAAGAACTGATCAATGAGATACACATAAATTGTTGATTAACATGCATTTTTATGAGAACTATAGTTTTACTGGGGTTGTTTATAAACCCTTTTATCCTTGAAAATTAAAACAAATTGTGGGTAGCCTAGAGAAAACTAGAATAAGGTAGAGCACAAAAGCTCTAATTTTGAGACTTAACAGGATTATTTATGTAATTAAAATGGGAAAAACAAGAACAAAACCAACCGACTGCAGGAGGCCGTTTCTTCCCCAAATGATTTGGATTTTAGTCAGTCCTTACAGCTTATCTCCATCCTAGCCCACTGCCCCTTTCGGTTTGTCAGCTCTATGTTCCTCAACCAGGATAGTTTGCATCCTACCCTCCACAGAGCGTTAAATCCAGAGAAGGGAAGTATAGGATGTTTTCTAAGTGGTACTTTGCCATCAAATTTGTTTCTCTTCTGGGAGGAAAAAAATTCCACCACAAGGCACATAGGTTTCTGGGCTTTGTTTAATAGAAAATATTATGAGTCTGAATCATCTTGTCTGTGGTGTATGTATTCAGAGTGGCTGTGAAGACATGTGGTTACGATATGTGGCTCTGAAAGGATCTGCGCCATAGTTGGAGAAGCCTGTTGTAGGAAACACCTCCTGTCTTTCCCTTCATGCTCACACGTGATCAAATGAAGAGACTGACTGATCTGGGGACCATGTGTTTTGATACTCAGTGGAGACAGCAGGTAATTAATTTAGGAAGATGCTTAGGAACCTGACAGTTTAAGCATGACCAAAAAAAGCACAATTTCTTTTAAAAGTCAAAAGGGATGTTCAGAAGTGAAATCAAACAAAGGAGGAAACTGAACACTGTTTTATGTAAGGCAGAAAGATGATCAGGTTAAGAGGTTAAAAAAAATTGATTTAATTTTAGGTGATTAGGTAAGGTTACCACAACAGTTACTCTACAAAACAAAGTTATTCTTCCATGAATAACTAATTAAAAATGATCAAAACAACACATATCAAGTATTAAGGAATTCTCTTCAGTAATAAAAATACCAACAAGAAATAGCAGCAAACATTTATTGAGAGCTTACCCCATACCAAGCACTGCCTCAATTTAATATATATATATATATATGTATATTATATATACATATATATATATATATGTATTTTTTTTTTTAAGATTACATTTTCTAGGGGCACCTGGGTGGCTCAGTGGGTTAAAGCCTCTGCCTTCAGCTCAGGTCATGATCCTGAGGTTCTGGGATCGAGCCCTGCATCGGGCTCTCTGCTCAGCGGGGAGCCTGCTTCCTCCTCTCTGTCTCTGCCTGCCTCTCTGCCTACTTGTGATCTGTCTGTGAAATAAATGAATAAAATCTTTAAAAAAAAAGATTACATTTTCTAGTATATCTGTCTTATAACCAGTTAATTCAGAAATCATGGAGGAATACACTCAGGCTAATATCTGTATCATGAATCACTGATAAAATATAGTTTATTTCTGGCCAGCCGTCCCCCCAGTTTTCCATAGGCAGTTGGGAAAGGACATCATAAAACTTTATGGAAATATATTTTTAGCACTAACATAGTAGCTGGCACATAAAAAATATTCAATAAATATTTTTTTAATGGGTTAGTGAAAAATAAGGTATAACTGATGGAAATTAATTGTTCTCTGAAACTTATATTCGACTAAAATGGTTTCTTTCACATTTTGCCCCTTGAGAGAGAGAAACAATGGTTATTAATACATTGTCATTAGTGTCTAGATTTTACAAAATCTCAAGTCCTGGTCCAAAGTGACTTAGGTTCACAACCTTACCTATCCATAGTTATCCATCTTGCCTCATTAAAATCGTGCATTGCATTAAAATAGTACAGATTCAAAAATAAGATGGAAAGGCACTAGGTGTTGATGAATAACTGAATTTCACTTGACTGATCACTCATTGTTATTCCTTGTCCAAATGAAAGCTATGACTAAGACCCTTCCTGGCCAAAAGCATCCATCCATCACATACGTGTGTGCAAGCAAGCCTAAGTGTTCTTGGATAAATGGCACAGGGAACAAGCCTGGCATACTTTCTTTCCGTGAAAATGTTTTATGAGCATTAAATCCATTGTAGGAAGCATCTCACTGATAGATGCAATGTAGTAACACTCCTAATTTTGTCTGAATGCTCATGGAGTCATTTTGACATAAACTGTTTCCCGGAGAGGGTTTTTAAAATCCAAGTGAGAAATCGAGAAATTAGCAGGACTTTATGTGTTTTATTTTGGCTCCATCAAAAACAGGAGTCACTACAGGATCTGCTGAGATACTGTACTCAGCCAAATGCTTTCCCTTAGCGCCGTGCTTCCTCCTTCCTGGGCTCCTTCCGTTCCCAGCTCCCGGGGCCTTGTACTCTGCCTGGGCTCCTTGCAGCGTCCCACCTGCTCTTAACCACTGGTCACTCTCCATGGCCAAGACACCTCCAATAGGGACTGATGGTTAAAACCCTTGAATCAGAGCCAGCTTGGCTAGGTGCACATCATGGCTCTGCCATTTAATGCGGTACAATCAGGATAGGTAACTGAAACTCTCAGGGGCTCAGTGTACATCAAATGGGAACAAAAAGGATCTTAGAAGGCAGTGAGTCTCAAGTTTCTCTATGCAAAGCACTTAAAATGGTGCCTGGAACACAGTAAGGCCATATAATGGTTAGTCCGTGATTCTTTTTTTTTTTTTTAAAGGTTTTATTTATTTATTTGACAGACAGAGATCACAAGTAGGCAGAGAGGCAGGCAGAGAGAGACAGAGGAGGAAGAAGGCTCCCCGCAGAGCAGAGAGCCGGATGCGGGGCTCGATCCCAGGACCCTGGGATCATGACCCGAGCCAAAGGGAGAGGCTTAACCCACTGAGCCACCCAGGTGCCCCATAGTCCGTGATTCTTATCCCACAATCAAATCTTTTATTCTTTTTGTGCCACTGAAGAACTTCCAAAGTATTCAGATAAATAATTCAAACTGAAATATTTTACTAATTCAAACATTAAAAGAGTTTTCAATGATTCATTCTCTAAGCTAAAGGAAGACATTTCTAGAAAAGTTCATGACTCACAGGAGGCCAAGAGGCCTTCATTCTAAGTACTAACAAATCATTCTGCAAAGGTTAGCACCTACTTTCCCTCCTGGGGGGCCCATGCTACTAACATTTGATCTTTTATTTAATGCTAAAACCAAAGATTACTACAACAATGCATCTGTTTGTAATACTGATGCATTAGAAAGGAGCAGATGAATACTGAAGCACCAAAAGAGGTCATAGTTCTGTGTTCATACCACAGTAGTACTTTTTGATCTTGAGCAAAGAACCGAGAAGTGAATAAATTTGTTATATTATAATCTGCTTCTCATAAGATCGATTTTTTACCTTAATTCTAACTAATGAAAAAGAGGACAAGCCAATTTTAAAACTATCTCTTTATAAAATTCAGACCATATTTTTCTTTTTAGAAGTTGCTAAAGTTTAAAATATTTGGTAAATTAAATTACGGGCAGGTACCCTTTGTCATTACCTCAAATTAATTCCTTTTGAATTATCTCCCAAATATTTCCAAATTATCTCTCAAATAGTGCCAGTTTAAATTTGAATAAATTAATTGAAAGCACTTCTTATAATTGCTTATCCTTTTTGAAAAGGAATCAAACATTCAGATCCTTGGGGCATCATTAAACAAAATGAGAATCACCCAATTGATTCTGTTGTGGGGTACATATTAAAAAAAAGATTAAAATTAAGCTTATTTCTCAACTCACAAAATAATTGTATTTGAGATCCTTTGACACCTTATCTGATTTAACCACTTGGTTCTGCAATGATTTTTTTTCTGAAGACTGGCCAGAATACTGCTGTCTTATATGGAGGGCTAATTGAATCACACAAGTTTCACAAAATAAGATTGTTAATTGCTTGTTTCAGCAGGTTATTTTACAAACAGAAGAGACTGGTTCTGCTGCAGAAGAAAGTGCCAGACAGTATTAATGGCAATGTGTATCAAAGCTACAAACTGTATATACCCGAGCTAAAGTACTCATTTTAAGGTAGGCATCCAATTATGTTGCTTTCCTGCTCATATCCCAAGTTGGGATACAAATCAAAACCCTTCAGCCTGGTTTTGAGAATTCCTATATGCTCCCACCTCCTGCATCTCTCACTTTGTGCCACTTACTGCTTGCCCCACTGTGGTCCAGCTGGAAACATTGGTTTCTGCCCAGTTTCATAATCAACAGGCTCATCTCAATCCCTGGGTCTTTGGTGCAGACATTCTCTTTCCTGTTCTTCACTGTCTGACTTGTAGGCATTCACATCTCTGCTGAAAATTGTCTTGACCTGGAGACCTCCCCTAACCACTCATGTTGGCAGAATCCCAGCTCCAAAACCCCTCAGTTGCCTTGTTTTCTCTGGTTTCCCTGACATCTTGCGGAGTTCATCACACATGCTGGGCACTCACTACGTTATCTGTTGAGGGTGGAATAAGCAAGGACTCCCCAGAGGGTTCCGTACGGCTCCTGACGCACGCTGCCTGCCCTTCAGTCCTCCTAAGGATACTGCAAGGCGTAGAGTATCATGGCGTTATAGTAAGTAACCACACGACTCACCACCTGCTGTGTCTGGCTGCAAAACTGTTCTTCTCCCCACTACCCTACAAGCAAAGACAAAGGAGCACTTGAGCTCTGCACCTCCTGGCATCCTCTGTGCTTCAGTGTCATGTCACAGAGACATCACTTTGAAGTTCACGTGCTCATTTTCCACAAGAAACCATGAGTTCCTTGAGACTGTACCTTGTTTGCCTGTAGAGTCCCAGTGCCTAGAACATAGATTTGCTATAAATATTTGTTGAAGAAATAGATGGAGATTCCCAGTTATGAGTCACTAACACGAGATCTCACTGTCGAATGGATGTAGAGAGCTTCACAGTGCATCTTCTTAACCAAATAACTTTTGAAGTGGAAAACTATGAGCTGGGAATATATAAACTTCTCTATAATAAAAACTGGTGGACTCTACTGATGAATTTGATATGAAGAGTTTACTGGGTTTGTTTAGACAGTTAATTCATTTAAAAATTTTTCATTCTCAAATACATGAGTTTATAATAATGACTGGTATTCACTGTCTCTTTATCTAGGACTGAAGGGCAGGCAGCGTGTGTCAGGAGCCTTGTACCTTATCTAGGTATTCAGTGTCTCTTTAAATTATCTGCTATGCAGAGATTTTTGGCAAAACTGCTTTTGCTCACAAGTTTTCCGATACTGTTTTATCTACGTTTCGCCGTCCGTGTCACGGTGGTCAAGAAGCGTGCAGTCGGGCATGGCCGGCACCGCGAGCTCCCACAGGGTGGGGTTTGGGAACACGGGAGGCTCGCCCATCATTTCTCCCACTGACTCTGGGAGAACCTGAGTCTCAGCCCCCAACTCCTTTTACCTGCTTCTTAACCACCATCTTCTCTGAAATATTGCGCTTTCTCCCACCTCCCTTGCTTTTATCACCGCATCTTCCTACAATGGATCCCTTTGTTATGTAGCATTTGTTCTGTTATGTAATACATTCCTTTTTTAAAAAATCTACTTCAGAATGGGTAAAGAGTAAAACATTTTTCCTCCCTCAAAATCCACTACTCCTTCCTGAAATGAATACTATGTGGCCTGATAACTATGGCTTCATCCTCTTCTTCCCTCCCAAACTCGAACTCTCCGCAGTGGTCTGCCCGCGCTCTCGCTTCCAGCCTACTCCTCCCCCACCGCTGCTTCTGTCACTGCAACCGAGTCCGCACCTTTTTCATCCCCATGAAACGCCACCCTCAATGTCTTTATTTCTCACTTGCATTGTTTCAGAGGGAGAAGCCTGGGGGAAGAGATAGGTAGATCTGGGTCTGACTTCTAGTTTTGACATTCAGAATTTGTGAACGGGGGCAAGTTACTCAATCTGACTCAGTCTTCATCCATAAAACTGATAATTTTACAGTTAGAGAAGATAATATAGTCAATTGCCAAATTCCTAATCAATTTCTAGCCAGTATGTACACAACCCAATATTTCTTTAGGACTCGAATAAAATCTCATCTGCCTAGGTATGCCTTGCCTGATTTACCACATCACATTCTTCTACCATTGTCAACTAGATTGAGTTCTTATTTTTAATATTCATTTGGCACACGTGCACGCACACATGTGCACACACACACACTTTGTGTGGTTGGCAATCTTATTACCTCAACCTCACAGTTGTGCTGGAACAATGAATTCATTAAGATTTGTTTTTTATAGAAATGTATGATTTTAAAAAAATCAAATAGTATAGAAAGCCCTCAAATGACCAGAAAATCTTTTCTTTCTTTTCTTAACCTTTTCAGTTCTTTTCCTTAGGAGCAACAATGTTTTAAAAAAATATTCTTGTAACTCTCATATTCCATCACCTAAATCAAACAGTTACCAAGAATTTACTATATTACTTTCTAATTACTATATATACTATATATATATATTACTATATATTACTTACTAGTTACCATATTACTTTCTCACTCTGTCTCAGCTGGATTATACTGAAAAGCAAAGTCCAGACATAATGTTCTTTTATCAATTTATACATCAGCCTGTATAAGGAATTAAGAATTAATTTCCTTAAAATATTGGCATTTTCAGCATGTAATGTGATGCCCTTTACTTGCCTAACACAATTCCCTGATTTCATCTAATATATAGCACATATTTGTATTTTCCTATTTATCTCAACATAATGTTTTTCCCTCAAAAGACTATTTGAATCAGAATCAAACAAGATGCACATATTACATATTACTTACTTAGTTGTTTGTGTTTTTAGTCTCTTAGATGAGTTCTGAGGGGCAATGAATTTTCTGAGGATACTAATTAGAGGTTTTAGTTTTAAATTTATGTTCTTTGCACTGAATTATATCTTTTTCTTTTGTGGCAATTTCCCCAATATTCTTACAATCCTGAGGCTTTCCTTAAACGCCAGGTAACCCTTGCCCTATCTGTTCATATTTTAGAACTGGGCAATACAAACGTGCCTGGGGCTCGGTGCACAGAGAAGGAGCATGTCAACTGTCAGGCTTTGCCTGAGGCTGTCTATCTGTCAGAAGACTTTGGGTCTCAAGTAATGGAATATTTAAATAAAGTGGCTTTTACAGTGTGGAACATCTATAGCTGTGGGCATAAGTTACTCCTGGGTTAATTCAGTAATTTCAATGATGTCGTTTAGCGCAGAGGCTCACAGACTTGTCCCTTAGTCACAAATGGCTATACAAGTACACGTATCCTAAGTAGAAGCAATGAATACGGTGCAGAAGGGTGGCTTCTCCTAGTACTCTGTTTATCCACAGGGAGATAACGTCATCATATCTGACTGCGCAGGTCTGAGTCAAATGCTCCCTCCTGAGAAGTGAAGGAGTCCTCCTAAGTAAGACTTTGACACTTGTAGCCTCAGTGCTGACAGCTAGGATCTGTCTACAAGGAAATGCCTGGAGGGTGATGTAGATGCTATCTGGGTAAAGAGCCCACTGCAGCAGTCACATGGGGTTCGGGGAGGAGTCAATGACTGTTCTGGAACCCCAGGTAGTTTTGTTTCCTGCATCTCCTCAGAATTCGGCTAAGTTCATTGGCTCCCTCTTAACCTCCTGTCTGTGAACACTCTAGCATCCACTGATGGCCTTTTCCCACTGTCTTTGTCAGTGTGGACTTAATGTCTTTTTTTTATTTGAATATTATTTTGCAATGCTTTTGGGAGGAGAAATTAACATATGAATTCAATCTATCATCTTGGCATGGAAGAATTCCATTTCAACAGCAGTTGTGATGACCTACCGATCTTTTCAATTCACATTTAAGGAGAAAATGATGAGTTTGTTACAATGTACTACCTTCCCAAAGAAAACCTCTCTTAGAAACTTCTAAGGGCATCTTTTTTCACTTCCGACCGGAATCCTATATCCCTATAAATTTCTTCTTGTATAGACAATGACAGATATCACTGCCAAAATAATTTCTTTGACCTATTTTTTTTATTTATGAGTAATATTCCCTTCTCACCCTTTCTTTCTGCATGAAATTACTCATAGTGGATTCACAGACTTCCACCAGTTGGTCCCATGGACGTCAACCCTTAATGTCATGTCTATTTCTCTTTACCTACAAGAGTGCACTTCTCTTTTCTTTTTCTAGACAAGCTCCAGATTTTCCTTTCTAATACAATAGATCATTTAAAAATTCCAGATCATTTAAAATACTCTGTTTAAAGATAAGTTGCTTGTTATTCTGAACCTCATTTTTGCATTGTAGCTGAGTTTTAAAAGGAAAAAATCTATTCAGGATGAAAAGTAATAATGCAGTTCTTCCATCTTTTTTATCCTATAAAGTCATGGCAAGTAGCAAACTTATCCCAAGACCTATTTCATCCCTCTCAGTGTGACTTAAACCCCAAAAATATACTTAAATATTTATTCAACTCAAATATTTGTAATTTACTTAAATATCTTATTGCATTTAAGACACCCCTCTGTGAAAAATCATGATGCTCATTTACAAATGATAACTTAATCCAAACCTAGCATCCTCCCTCTACACGAGTGCTTCCGGTTTCTAGATTCATGCACAGCACAGAGTGTAATTTTCAAAACTTTTCCATTCCCAAAAGTCAACAGTAAAAATAATAAATTCAACCTGTTTATTAAAAAATTCAGAAACCGCAGTCTCTGTGTTATAACACTAGATTTGCTGATTTTCTTCTAAAGCTTAAAAAATGTTTTTATCACTGGAAATATTTCTGTTAATGGTAAGTTGAAAGTTTATGATGCTATGTATATAAATTGTGTAATATGTTTACTCTTTCTGGGGCATGACGATAATGTCTGCCACATGTTTTGAACATTGAAATATATATATATATATCTCCTATCAGTTTGTATACATAATTCAGTAATACTACTGATGACTTGGAAACCAGGAAGGACCAGATTCTCAAACATTTTGTAAGTGGAGACTATATGACACTCATAGCAATATTCCTTTTTTAATTCTATATATGAAATATGCTAGTTAGCATTTTTCTAAAAATAACATTCAAAACTGAGAAACATATTCAATGATAAAATTAATTAACTTAAAGATATAATAAAATCTAAAACTATTTTTGATGACAAAAAAGCTTCCATCTGTAAATTCTTTAAATATCTGAATCTTACTTTTCCTTTTCATGTTTAACTTCCTCTAATTTTGTATATACAACTGAAATTCCTTTCAGATAGACTACTTTGATTTAGACTCTTAAATAAATTGCTGCTTGTGCACTTATGAAATAGAATGCAAAATTTATGCCAAATCTCAGTTAGAAAGTCTAATATTTGGTTGTGCATTTTTACATGTTGGTTTCCCCATCCCACACTGTAAATGCCAGGATTTACTCATTGTTTCTGTAACTGTTGTTTAAATTATAACCTCGGAAGGTAAAAGTTCCCTAGAGAGGAAGAGTTTACCAAAAGCAACTGATAAATAGATTCTACTATTTCTAAGAATGAAACTCACATTTTCTCTATGTCCTGTGATCCACTGTTTCTTCCTGGTCCCTGGCCTCTATTTTGTGACTGTCCCAAGCATGGTGAAGCATTATGATTACGACGTGATATATACAGTCTTTTGCAGTTCAGCGCACCTTCTAAACATAGATTCTATCAAGAGAATGACTATGAAGAAACTCTATGTGATAAAATGCCAGTATTTACAAACTGTGTACAGATAAAGCAACTATTTTGCTCTTCAAATAGAAATAAATGCAGAAGAAACTTGCTGTGTTGAGGACATAAATATTCAAAGAAAAATGTTCTCTTTCCTGAGGAGGAGAGCCTTCTTTTTGGACTCAACCGCGATGCCTATACCCTAATTCCATCCTCAGTTCATGAAGCTATTCGGGTACCTGGAGGGTAACACACCGCTGGTCCCAAGGAAAGAGAAAACGGTTGTTGACTGACATCTAGATGCTCATTTTCTTGAAATCAGAATTACTATTTACTGGGATGTCTCAAGAATATGTCAGAGTTGTAACAAATAGGTACTATGAAGATGAGTGAATCTTGAAAAGTAGAAGCAGCGGGATGCAGCTGTACTTACTCAGAAGGATTATCTTAGTCATGCAAATTGTCAAGGTGCAAATGGGAAGACTCCTGATTCTGACAAGTTCACAAGAAAGGTGTCATGTCAAACTGACTGACAACATCAAGAGAGCCACAATGGAAAGGCAAAAGATGTCTCCTAGGTAAATAAAATCAATTTCGAAGATTTTATTCTAAAGTACTGGGCTCTATTTATTGCTATTTATTCACACTTGGTATTTATTTTTACAATGCCCTTCTAGTTTTGGGTTTTTTTTGGTTGTTGTTTGTTTGTTTTTCAGGACCTATAGCGGCCCTTGCACTTCAAAGTTCTATGTAAAAAAAAAGAAGTCCTGTGCTATTCCTTTGACTTGATTTCAGACTGCTGTGTCCCCTCCGCAAATTCTTGAGCAGTGTGTGGTCACCGAGTATGTGCGTCCAGCAACACGACAGCCGAACACACGATGATGATCAGATGAAAATGAGAAATATTGCTGGATGCCACTCGCGGTGGCTGACTGTGAACCTGAAAGGCATTACAGCAGTCAGGACCCTCTGAGACACACCTGTGCTGATTTTCCAAGGGATGTGGAAAGATGGTTCAGTAGCGACAAAAGAAAGAGGCCTCAGCAATGGCTTTCACTGTCACCATGCACGTGTCACCCTCCATGTTTTGTAATCACTTCAAACAGTAAGGCTGGTAGTTCCCTGCCAATAGTACTTCTTGAGAATGCATCTAAGAATCATGCTATTTCCTTTGTTAACTAAGGAAAAGAAAAATAGTGTTCTAATATTTGTAAAAAGTCTTTTGAAGAGTTTGAGTAACTTTTACAAAGCTTGACTGTTACTGATGAACAGAGAGTGGAAAGGTTAAGCTTCTGTCAATTAACCGTCACTATTTCCTCAGGGCAGACTTGTTCGTTCTGGAGTTAACTACTGGGCTGCCACTGTTGTCTCCGGGCGCTCTACACATTTTCTGTGGCCTCTATTAGCTTTCTGGGTTCACAGTCATTAACGTACACTGAGTTTGCTTCCCAGAGAGAGAAGCCCATCTTCATAACTGTACAGGTCAAGTGGCAGTTTGAAGTTAGGACTCTAAGCCACTTCGTTCAACTATCACACCGGCTCCGCATACGCTCATCTGTACGCTTTGCCCCTGCAGCAGTAAGGATGCATCTTCTGAGCGAGGCTCTCCCATTTGCCAATGGAGTCCGGCACATCATTTTTCCCTTTGTACATCAAAGCTGCTTCCTTTTAGGATGATTACGCATATAAAACACATACCGATACTCTTTTTTTTTTTTTAAAGAAAACATCACTGTAAAAGAGTAAACACACACCTATTTCTGATAAACTAATTGCAGCGAGGGATCTCAGTACCTACACTAATTAGAAATGTTACGACCGGCGGAAAGAACTTTAAAAATCTGAAAGTATCAGAGAAATTATCTCTTATTGTACAAAAAGAATAGATGTAACTCTGAAAAGTCTTAGCGATACAGAAATCCTTCCTTTGTCACAATGTTATTTACACAGTTACGCCCATTAAGAATATTACCCAAAGAATCAAGAGAAGAAACCTACCATATTAAGGTAACAATAATAGTCTTGTGTATAAAGGAGAAGAATCTTGTAAATTATAATTGTATTATATATTTTTTTAAAAAAAAAACCTATGTAGAAAGGGAAAAGAGAGCTTGGTAATGATGCTGCGGACAGAGTACCTGGACAGCGATGTGATGTGGCTGCCTTCCTGTTTGCCAACTGAAAAAAATAAAGGTCTCTAGGAAGTTTTAGTGGCACAAGCCTCCTGCTGGTTGCCAAGCTCAGGCACACACCCTTTTCTTAGTGACGCTAGAAAGAGAAAAGCCAGACCCACATTCAGTAAATAGAAGTTAGAGGTCAAAGTATAAATCATCCAGGGAGTTCTGCTTGGAGAAGTCCCAAAGGAGGATGTGAAGAGGACTTTGTGAGAGTGGGACAAAGGACCAGGAGGAAGAGCTATGGCCATGAGCTTGTACTTAAGGGTCTGGTTATGGGCCCTGTGGTTTGGGGACTTCCTAGGTACTCAGACCCATCACTTCCCCTGAGGACTTGCTCCGTCATCGTGAGAAATGTACGCGCATTACTTCAGCAGCTCTGCTTCTCCTGTGTGGAAGAACAGCCTGGATGGGGACAACCTCCTGGTGGTGTGCAAGTCAGCTGACTAGCGATTTTACCAGACTGACGCTGGAACTGTTGGTCTTCCCCTTTACTAAACTTAACTCAGAAGCCAGGATCAGTAGACAGAGAGGTAACACTACGAACAAGACAGTTCATAATGTTAACAGAATATTAACACACCTTATCCTATGCATAGAACATTACTGTTGTTACTGCTTTCAGACCATAATTTGTTCCACAAAATGAAATGAATAAGTGACACCAGAACAAAAACAGAGCTCGCACCACCTTTCCAAACCCCCTGGTTTTGCTCATTTTTTTTAAAGATTTCCATATATGTTACCTCTATGGTGCTTTTCTTGACTCCCTGGTTCCTGACTTTTCTTCCTGTACCCTTGCAAATATTCTCGCATTCTGGGTGTATTTCTATCCTAGGACCGACCCTACTGGGTTCACCCAGGAAGAGGACTGTCTGAAAGCACATGACCCCGTACTGCAGTCAAAAAAAACAAAAGCGCCGACTTTCCTAGGGGAAGAAAGGCCACACTTCTCCAAAATGAGGCGTCAGAAATGAGCTGTTAGCTTCACATAATCTGGAAAACTAAGTCTATTCCTCTTCTCATTTAGATTAAACACAAATAAAGGAAAATCTATTAAAAAATCAGAGGTAGGAGTCATATTATAATATTAGTTACACTGGAAGCCTATATTAAACAGAAGCTGCTAGATGTATGTCAAGTCCGTGGGCAGTCAGCCCACCGATGGTCAGTTTGGACAGACAACCTGATGAGGGTCTGCTCAGATCTACCCGGTCTTTCTCCCCCAGTATGCTCTCAATCTGTTCTTCCTTCTGCTATTCCCCTGTATTTCAACTTAGAATGATTTAGAACCTGATTATGATTTATATGCTCATAATTGATTTAAATAAAATCACCGAGTCCTCTTCTCAATGCAGTGAGACTGTATTTCTCTTGAGATACCATTCAACCCCCCCCCCATCCTTTTTTATGGGTACAGGGTTTTCAGTAACTGGCTTACTGGCCCTCATGGAAGAGATGTCCTTATATCTGATAATAATTTTAAAATATCAAGAAAATTAGCACAAGAAAGTTATTTCCCTCCTTTGTGGAACACACAAGTCCAGCATCAATGTTCTAGAAATCCCCAAATTAAGTTAAAGGTCTGTAAAATGGCCCACTCTGTGTGTGAAATTTGGACCTGTTTTATCAGCAATATTTAATTACTATATTGGACATACAGTGACAAGAGTCCGATTAATCAGCCCAAAGACTAGCATTATTCATTCTTTTGGCACTGAAGCAATTCTCATTATAGTGAAGCTGATAGAGGAATGATAAATGACAACAGGCTACTAAAATTGTTACTATCTACCGAGTCCAACTGATGCACCCCCCAAACAGAAGTGTGCAGAAGAAAGCACTGCAGTGATGTGGACACAATGAGGAGCGTTATCAAAGTGTCATGAACCATGGGGTGGATCTGAGAACCCCCCTTTGGTGTCTAATGAAGCCAAAATACAGGTCTCTGCTAGGCAAGAACATCCCAGGTGCTTATTTAGAATAGTGGTCCTCAAACATGACTCTCACCAAAATTACATGGATATTTTTCTAAAGCAAGACATTCTTGTATGTTTCTCTCTCCGGCTTGCCAATTCCTCACCCAAGTTTCCGAGTTCTATGTATCTGAGTATCTCTGTGCATATCTCAGATGACCGTGATGCAGACCAGGGAACCACAGATTTAGAATGTAAGTGCTAACACACTTCAGCTTCCTCAGTGTAACTATGTGTTTCAAAGACGTTGGTCCAAGTCAAGGTGTGACATTATTTGAAAAAAATAGTATTGATGGTCCTTTTAGAATAGTATTTTCATTGATTATTAATTAGGCATAAACATTCATCTTCTTTAAATTTCTGTGTTTACCAAAGTTAACTGGAATTACTTTTTTCTTCTTGTATTTAATCAGCTGCTTGAAAATTCGTAAGAAAAATTAATCGTGAAAGGCCGATTTGCCTGCTATTTCATTTTTTAAATATAAAAGTTTTAAGATTTGGATTTTTAAAATACCTTTCTGACCTCAATTGATCAAACTGCAAAATGTTCCCTCAAATGCCCATCTGTGTTAATAGACTAGATCTACCCATATCTGCCTGATAAGATTTTGTGGTAAGAGAAGCGTATCGAAGATTCTATATTATTCACATACTGTCTAATTCTGATGAGAATATTCACGAATGATCTCTTTTCTGAGATTTCTACAGAGAAAGCCACTTGTAGTATGAAAGTTTAGCTTACTAAGAATTTTGATCAGGAAATGTTGGCTCAGGGCAAATAATTTTTCTGTATATGTTGAGATGATCATATGATTTTTCTTTTTTGCTTAATGTGGCAAATTACATTAATTTTCAAATGTTAAGCCAAACTTATATTTCTGGGATAAAATCTACTTGATATTGATGGATTATCCATTTTATGTATTGTTATATATGATTTTCTAAAAGTGTTATAAATATTGCATTGGTATTTGGCACTGGTATGTAATTTTAATTTACTATAATATCTTTGATTATTTTGATATCAGAGTAATGACAGCATTTTAGAATGGGATGGTAAATCCTTCCACCTCTTTAACTTTCTAGAAGAATCTGTATAAGATCGGCACTAGTTCTTCCTACGTTTAGTAGAATTTACCAGGAAAACATAGGAATGGAGGACTCCTGGTAGGAAGATTAGTAACTAAAATTCAATTTTGTTAGCATATACTGAGTTATTCAGGTTTTGTATTTTTTCCTGAGTGAGGATGACGGCTAAGTTTATGTGTGAACTCGATTAGACCACAGGATGCCCAGATACCTGATCAAACATTTCTGAGTGTTTCTGTAAGGACATTTTGGGGTCTGATTAATAACCAAATTGGTAGAAGAGTTAAACCAACTTTGAAAAGATGACTAAAGACATACATTTTAAGGTTATTAGAAGTCTATAGTTATCAAGAGACTATGGAATTCTTTAAAATCAAGGGTCCTGAGAAAATTTTTGCTGGTGATATATGTCCTTTTTTTTTTTTTTTTTTTTAGATTTTATTTATTTATTTGACAGACAGAGACCACAAGTAGGCAGAGAGGCAGCCAGAGAGAGGAAGGGAAGCAGGCTCCCCACTGAGCAGAGAGCCCGATGCGGGGCTTGATCCCAGGACCCTGGGATCATGACCTGAGCCAAAGGCAGAGGTTTTAACCCACTGAGCCACCCAGGTGCCCCATGTTGTTTGTCTTTAAGATGAAGATTGTTTCATGGGTGTTTACATATGTGAACAATTGAATATGTGTCATTATTATATGTCAATTGTATGTCAATCATACTTCAATAAAACTATAAAAAATATCATACGAACAAGAGAGAAAAGAAATCTGGTTTGTTCCTTGGGTTAATGTGATTGTGCTTCATAGCCCTTCTGAATAAACTGCCTGATAGTTCTCCTCACAATCTAGCTCCTGCGCCCTACCCCAGACCAAGAGGATCAACATTTCAGAGTTGAAGTCCTTGAATTCAAAATTTTTTCAAAGTGCTTCTCCACTACATCCAGAGATTCTGATGTACTAAATGTTGAAATTTCCCAATTAAAATCTGAAGTTTTTCTGTGTCTGGATGCTTAAGAGATTTATTTTGTGGTCAATACTTTTTCAGTAATGGAAACATGATTTTCGTTTTATTTGGCTGTCCCATAATAAAATGTTTATAACTTGAATGGTGTTGCAACAGGAGTCCTATTTTCCATACTCAGGACTTTGCTCTGAGTGCAGACTCTAGGAATTCCCATTACATGAAAACAGGGCGATTGTTTTATTTCATCTGCAAGTCCCTCTCTTCTGAAAATATACCCTTTTTGAGACCTGAACTTTCCAAGGCCTCCATCATGAAAAGGAAGAATGGATAATCCGCCAAAGAGAAGAGACTTACAAATATAAGTAAAAGGAAGTATTTCCACTATTTTCAAAGTATAATTTTGGAACACTTGTAAATATAAAACGGTTAAGTGAAACATCATTCATTTATCCTCCCCAAATGCAGAAAGATTCAGGGAATAAGCTGGCATTTTTTTCTAAATGTTCTCTCTTCATATAATTGTTTATATGGTTGAGATCATTTTATATACAGGTTTTTAAGATTCTAATCTTTTATCTTAATATCTTCTTTCACAGCTATTTCCTTAGATAATTCAAAACTATTAGCATCATCCTTTCAACGACTTCATCTGAGTCAAGTGTATGAGGGATTTATTATTTCAGTAATCACTTTGCTATATTGCTACATTTACGATGCATTTGCATTTTCAGTATTATAAATAATGCTGAAATCTACTGTGTTGCTGAAATAATTTATTAACTTACAGGTCGAAGGTTAGGAAAATGTAAAGTTCTTGATGTATATAATAAGACTGCTGTCAGAAAGATTAAACCAATGTAAATTTCCACTACTAGGATCTGATAAAACCTATGTATGAAATCTCACAAGGCTAAAATTTTATCCTTTTTTAAATTTGGCTAAATTGTTATGAATAGGCATGTTGCTTTTGATAGGATATTTTTAGTTATTAGACAAGGCAAAAAGGGTCACATTCCTGGGCCATGAATATGAATATGCTAAAGCATATCAAAAAGAAAGCCGAAGTGCTTGATTTCTATCTTTAACCTTTTCTGTCAAATAGCAGAACTATCAGACCAATGGAATGATAATAAACATTATTAAGATACAATCTAAGGCCAAGAACTAGATGAAATAATTTTAGTAACACACGTAATTTTCTGAAAGATTTTAAGTTCTATACTGAAAGACTCAAAGACTTTATAAATGAAAATGGGGAAACCTTCTCAGGGATGTTTAGCTGAGATAAACTAAAAAATTAATTACATTTTTAAATACATTGTAGCTTTATTTCTCACCTGTCTGATCTAGCATGGTCTGTTACTACCCATGCATTTATATTGATTTCTTCCTCAACTACCTTACAGTTTTTGCTTTCTGTAGGTCAGTATGTGTGATGTCCGAAGATTTATAAGAACTTCTTTGTGACCTATAATTTCTACAGTTGTGAGCAGGGAGTAACCTCTCTCACCCCGTTGAATGTTTTACATGAAGTCAACTTTGGGGAGCACTACAGCATGATCTGGGCACTGCCTGTAGGCTGCACCTCACCCCCACAGGTTGAGCCCCCCAGCAGTTGCTCTGACACCCAAGGCAACATCCTTAGCTCTCTATACCGCAGGCTGGCTGTGCCCGCAGCAGAACAGCAGTACCTGCTCATAGGGGTACTGAAAAGATGAAATGAGTTTCCATGCATGGACTGAAAGCTTCAAAAAGTAGTGCATCTATATTAGTTTTCTTATTGCAATTTTCTCCTTTCTACCCTCCCTCCTCTCTCTTCAGAATCTGTCTTCTTCTTCCTCACTCCTTTCCTGGCTAGTTTTTGCATTCCTTGATATGTTTGCAAATATTTTTTTTAATGAATTTATTTATTTATTTGAGAGAGAGAGAGAGAGAGAGCATGAGAGGAGAGAGATCAGTGGGAGAAGCAGACTCCCTGCTCAGCAGGTAGTCTGATGTGGGACTCGATCCCAGGACTCCAGGATCATGACCTGAGCCGAAGGCAGTCGCTTAACCAACTGAGCCACCCAAGCGCCCCTGTTTGCAAATATTTAATTTAATTTAATTTTTTTAAAAGATTTTATTTATTTGTTTGACAGAGAGAGATCACAAGTAGACAGAGAAGCAGGCAGAGAGAGAGGAGGAAGCAGGCTCCCTGCTGAGCAGAGAGCCCGATGCGGGGCTCGATCCCAGGACCCCGGGATCATGACCTGAGCTGAAGGCAGAGGCTTTAACCCACTGAGCCACCCAGGTGCCCTGCAAATATTTAATTTTAAACTTTAAGAAGATCATTTGTCCTCTTTAGGGTACAGAATATAGTTTTTATGCAATATAAGAAATTTTTAATAATTGGAAATAATAAATTTTATTGTGAGAACAGAAATTAGTTTTCTTATTGCAATTTATTGTTAGAACAGAAATTAGTTTTCTTATTGCAATTTTCTCCTTCTCTCCTTTCTACCCTCCCTCCTCTCTCTTCAGAATCTGTCTCCTTCTTCCTCACTCCTTTCCTGGCTAGTTTTTGCATTCCTTGATATGTTTGTAAATATTTTTTCAATATGTTTGCAATTTTTTTTCAATTTTTCCTTTCTCTTCAATTTTTCATCTTATTTTATATTTTTTATTTCTTCAATTTCCTTAATATGTCCTCTATGTTCTATCACTTGTGATATGGCTTATTTTATGCCATATCTTTTCCCCACTAGTAATGAAGAGGGGAAATGAAACAGCGGTCATCTTTTCGCGTCTAAATCACATGGCTCTTTCTCAGTGTATGGATTTCAGCCATTCACAGCATCTGTGAGCACACCTCACTCCACTCTTTTACTTCCTCCCTGGTGTCCTTTTTGGTAATGTATTGCTTTTTTTTTTTGGTTGGGGGGATTTGTTCTGTTTTTTTTTAAACAGTGAATTATATTCAGCGTAACATTATTTTTCTACTTTCTTTCAAGGATTACACCTGCTTCCATTTCTCAACAAAAATCATTAGAGCTTCATGACTAATCATTATTTAAATAATTATATTTATCTCCAGATTTTAGTAACATGTTTCCTACCAAGTTTAAGAATTTGGTAAAACTTTGTTTACTGAAATATATTTTCTTAGAATATAAAAAGTTCTTTCTGTACAGAGAGTCATGTGAATGTTATTCCAGATAAGTCTTCTTGTATTCATTTTTGCATGTTTTTTTGCTCCAATTTTTCCTTTCTTCAGAAGGGGTAATTATTTATATACTTGACCAACATTATATTCAATAGCTAGAAAAGCCACTCTCTCCTTATCTGGGTTCTGTAGCTCTAGACTGGATGCTATTTTCTGCATTTTATCCTCCTGATATTTTACTTGGTTTTTCAAAAAATGTTAATTCCACTCCTTGGAATTGCTAATGCAGGTTGTTTTGATTTTGAAATATTTTCACTTTTCTCATCAAATGGTTTCCTCGATTTTGCCAGCTCCCTGTAATCTCTCATGGTTTCTTCTTTCTTTATTCCCGTGATTCATTTCATAGAATTCATGGTCTCTTTAATTTTCTTACAAGTTCAAAAACCTGTTCCCTATCCCCCACAATTTCTAGGATATACATTTAAATGCACAGTTCTCACTAGTCTTCTCATGCTGTATTCCTTTTCATCATTTTTAAGAGAAATTCCATGATATTCTTCGTTGCTTTTGTTTTTTATGTTCTTCACCTCTGAATCTAGGCAGCTCCACTCCTGCCATTTGTTCCGAAATAATGTTGTCTTTTCTGTTTTCCTATCATGTTTCAATGGATGCTGTTGCCTTCTTATTCTTTGAACTGGGAGCTGGGAGCCGCGGTGAGTTGCTTCAGGGTTGCAAGGAGTGAGTCAGGCTCGCGGTGAGGCCCACTGCAGTCAGGGTTCTTCCTGTCTGTCCTCTCTCCTTCCCCTCAGCCCTGCTGTGGCAGAAATTCTCTGAGGGATGGAGGGTCGGTCTTCAGCTGGGAGTTTGTTTCCCCTGGGGGCACCAGGGCTTAAGCCTCACGTGGCACATCTACTGAGGGCCTGTTACCAGGGCCTCTTGGAACAGCGACCTGCTTCTCACACAGGACACCCTGCGCCGGGTTCACAAGGCCGGGGTCAAGGGCCAGCGTTCTTCTCCCGGCCTAGGGAAACTACTGCCTGGAACCTATGATGATTCAGGGCTAGGGCTATCGGTTTCTAAGAGTCGGCATCAACACAGTGTCTTTACCTTACCTTTATCTTATCCCAATGTGCTCTTAACATACTTCCTGGAAAGAGCCTTTTCAATTACGCGAACAAGATTTTGATTTTCTAAAAGGATAAAAAGTTAGACTCAGTCATTAGATACCAGTAAACGTGATGGAGCTCCAAGGGGGAAGTGGGGGACACGGGATCTCATGGCATGGAAGTCACTGCCTTCAAAACAAACCTCAGGAATCACTTCTCCTCATTCTCTTTTCCTGCTCTTGAAGTAGGTGAGGTAGTTTTAAAACCTGGTTCTCAGTAAAGTCCTTTGGAAATGTGTATGTGCAGAGCTCTTCACACAGTTACTTCCACTGTCTGATACAAGCATATCGCTGACTCAGTTAAAGGGTGGCAGGAACAGCTGCATCTAACGCACTGTGTTTCCATCCTACGGCCGCCATTACTGCGAGCATTACTACGACGGTACTAGGACAAGGATGACTCCCGCTGCTACACCAGAGGAAACCAGGAAAGGAGGAGCACCTAGGACATTAGCCCCTCAGTAAAGCATGGCAGCATATCTTAAAAATCCCTGAACAAATCCTCAGAATCAAAACAGAAGAGACAAGAGCTTTCTAACCAGGGAAGTAACTGCTTAGATGTGCTGGCTGTCGAAAGAGGCCAACTTTTCTAAAGGGAAGAGTTTGTCAAGGATCCTGTAGGATCTTGGCTTTTTCATGTTCCTCCTCGACATGGGTATAACTGCCCTGAATGCTGACCACCATATTTTCAGAAAGCAAGAAGGAGACAATACGGTGACTATGGCAAACATATTGCACATGACATGACATATATCCAAAACAAAAATCAGAGGAAGAAAGAGAAGATGTCATACTTCCATTCAAACAAATTACCTGAATAGTTATAGAATGTGAGGCTCTACATCAGAACTAGACATGAGACACTAAGCCAGAAGTGGCTTATTCAACAAAGTCATGTAAACTTAGTATGTCCAATAGGAAGCCTACCTCAACACCTACGACATACAGTCTTGATTAATTTAGACACATCTTGAGTTTTCTGGATTTTTTGTTTTTTTATTTTTTACTGGAATACTGGAGTTGGGGATAAAAAGGCACAAAGGGCTGCTGGGGCCATACAATTTTGCATAAAAACTGAGAAGCTGACAGTATATACTAGCTAAACACCTTTGAGGCTTCACATGAGTCAAGATTTAGGTTCCACTTAAGAACCAAGGTCACCCTTTAACCTTCCAAGGATGTTAGAAGGGCCCCAACTACATGGACCCAAGTCACTCACTTGAATGTTTAACGGAGATAGAGCATACAAGGTTGTTTAATGAATAACGGGTTTCCATCAAGAGCGACAGGTGACAGTTTAACACAGCTGTGCTCTCAGCCTACCTGCTGCTACCCCTCCTCCTTCACATGTGGGGCTCTGTGAAAGCACAAAGGTCAGAAAGAGCTGTTCTCTGTCTTGAAATAAAGAAACTACAGGCAGCACTGCTTGGTGGCTGAGTAACACAACATGGGCTGGAGAACTTTTTCCTGCCACAAGGTACTGAAGGATGGACAGGTGACTAACTTGACATGGGCTGGAATTCAAACAGGTGAGTGACATCAGCACAGGGCCCTCAGGAATCGCATGACCCAAGTGGGAGTGACACAGAACGGTATTCTACGGCTGCTCCTGTGTTCATGAGACATGATCGATCTTGCTGTACTCAAGGATTCTTTGGAGATTAAAAAAAGAAAAAAAAAATCAGAGATGTCTTACCTGCCAAGTCTGTTGCCATTTAAATGCTCTCTATACTAGTCTTAGCTAAGTCATTAAGCAGGAAAATTCTTCTCAATTTTCTGCTCAAGTAACTGCTATAATGAACATCAGTGACCAGACTGAGCTGGAAAGTAACATCAGAATGGAGAATAATAGCTAAGGTGAGTTGAGAGAAAAAAGGCTAATATCACAGAATAATTTAGGTTAAATTGCTAGATCTAAATTCTATAACTCTCAGGTAGAAAGTTAATATAGTCACTAATTTCAGAACTGTATTAAACACAGGGAATAATTATGCTTATATCACTTACTCATTAAATGCTAATAAAGTTCTAGACTTAAATGATAAGTCAAAGTTCTATTTTATTCTACTTTTACTTTTGTCAATGTTTTCATGACAGGTATTGGATAAATACTCTTGTAAACTCCGCAAGTGTTTATTAAAAACTTGTAAGGCAATGCTTCATGAATCTAAACACAGTGATTTGACATAAAAATAATAATTAGGATAAGAATAATGTCATAAACATGCTCTGTTTGAAGCTTTCAAACATCAATGTAATCTAATTTATTTTTACATGTTAAGTGAAAACTAAAAATTAAGCAAATGTAATGTAATTTTAAGAAATATATTACAAAGAAAGCAAAACAAAATGAAAATACTTAGCTATCACTAGTCATCTATCTAATTGAGAAAACGTTAATATACATTGTGATGGAAAGGGCATCAGCACACACTACGGAGAGCCATGGATGTCTACACAGAAAGCAATTTCACGGTATATACTGAGAACCTTTACAGTATGCTGCTCCAACAGTATGGAGGTTTCTCAAAAAATTAGAAACAGAAATACCACGCAATCTAGTAAATTCTACTAGGTATTTACCCAAAGGAAACAAAAACACTAATTTGAAAAGATATATGCACTCTTATCTTTATTGCAGGATTATTTACAATAGCGAGGATACTTCAGCACCCTATGTGTCCACCACCTGATGAATCGATAAGATGTGTGTGTGTGTGTGTATATATATGATGGATTATTATTCAGTCATAAGAAGAATGAGATCTTGCCATTTGCAGCAACATGGATGGACCTAGAAGGTATTCTGTTACGTGAAATAAGTCAGAGAAAGACAAATGCCATATGGTTTCACTTGTATATGGAATCCAAAGAAGCAAAACAAATGAAACAAGCAAAAAGCAGAAACAGACCCATAAATACAGAGAATGAACTGATGGTTACTAGAGGGAAAGGAGGTTGGAGGATGAGTAAAATGGGTGAGAGGGGGTAGCAGGCACAGGCTTCCAGTTGTGGAGGGAGTAAGTCGTGGGGATGAAAGACACAGCACAGGGAGTGTGGTCGATGGTACTGTAACAGCGCTGCATGGTGACAGATGGCAGCTACACTGGTCGTGAGCACAGCAGAGCGTGCCAAATTACTATGCTGTTTGCCTGAAACTAATGTGACATTGTGCATCAACACTACTTCAATACAAATAATAATAATAATAATAATAAATATGCATGCTCCTTCATCAGTAATTTTTCTTCTAAAAACATACCCAAAGGAAATAAGTAGAAATATGGTCAAAGTGTTACTTATAATTATTAAGCATAAACTAAATTTTTTTAGAAGATATTATTTATTTATTTGACAGGCAGAGATCACAAGCAGGCAGAAAGGCAGGCAGAGAGAGAGGAAGGGAAGCAGGCTCCCTGGTGAGCAGAGAGCCCTATTCGGGGCTCAATCCCAGGACCCTGGGATCATGATCTGAGCCAAAGGCAGACGCTTAACCTACTAAGCCACCCAGGTACCCCATAAACTAAATTATTATGTGATCATTAAAATAGTATTTTTGAATAATATTTATTAGGATAATGCCTAAAATAAAAGTTAATCCTAAATAACACAATAAATATTATAAATATTTTTAAAATAAGAAAAGCCAGTATGTACATTTTTATCAATTGCTAATAGGATTACTGTAATTTTAATTGTTTTGTTTGTTATAACTGTAGTTTTCAAATTGCCTGCTACAGGCACATTACCGTGATAATTAAAAAGATTTGTCAAAACAAAGCAACTAGTATAAACGTGTTGCTAAGGACTTTACAGAATACAAGGAAAATATAATTTTTTCTCATTTTTGTGGGTTTGAAATTGTTATGAAACACCCAACTTCTTAAGTCAGAGAATGTCTTCTCTTTACTTTCCTTTTGTGAATGTTAGGGAAACATCTATATCAGACTCTTGGTCAGAAATAAATCCCAGATTATTTCTGAAAAGCTAAAATGTAGTTATTAATATAAATGTTGATGCTCTATAATCACTTATGGCAATAATTCTAATGATTTTTTTTAAAAAGAATTCATTTATTTATTTGAGAGAGTAAAAAAAGACAGAGATAGTGACAGAGAGCATAAGCAGGGAGCAGAGGGAGAAGCAGACTTCCGCTGAGCAGAGAGCCCGATGCGGGGCTCCATCCCAGGACCCTGGGACCATGACCTGAGTCAAAGGCAGACACGTGATTTTTTTTTTTTTTTTAATTTCCACAAAATGCCAAACATTTTTAATACTCATAGTACCTGGTAATAGAATTTAGCAAGTGATGGCACCTGTCGCATGACATGTAAGTAGTATGAGTTAAAGACCTATTTAGCCAGAGCGCTTCCGTCCGGTTAAACAATAACTTTGTTGTTTAAAACTTAAAACTGTCCCTGCCCCCCTGCCCCAAGGGGACTTACTTAAAAACAAGTCCTAGAAACCAGTCCCAGGTAACAAAGCCCAAATACAAGGGTGGGTCAGGCCAGATGGAGACATCCGATCAGTGGGGGGACGCATACTGTCTCCCTAGATACCAAGGAGTATGGGCCCCACCCTCTGGGCCCCCTTTTGGGTACCAATTCTGACCAAGGTGATAGGCTGGTTCAAATATCTACTAAGGTAAATTGTAATTCAATTGGTCACTTATGTGTGACCTAACATGACTGTGCAGCTTTCTCTGTTATAATTTCACTGGCCACCTGTGCATGGCCAGGCCCAACCGCATGGCCTTTGCCCTTAAAAGCTAGTCTGTGAAGCAGAGAGGGGTCGCCCTCTCTGTAAGAGGCGCGGACCCGAATGTTCGGTTTGATTCTTGATGCTTGGTGCGAAATAAAGCTTTGCTTGACCTTCGCTTTGTATCAGTCTCCCTCCTTTAATCACAGACCCATTATTGGGGGACCTAACATGGGGACCTAGGAAAAGGGCACTCGTTTTCGTTTTCGCATTTAAGTGAAAATTAAGATGCAGTCTAGAAATGGAAGGTTATGTAGAAAACATCATCTTGAATGCTTTCTTCAAACTCTATGATCCTCTGCTCTCTTTGTATTAGCAAGGTTACTACAGAACCATCCAAGTTTGGCCTCAGATTAAAGAGACTAGATTCAAAGCCCTGGCTGTATCAGAAGGGCACGCTGTGAATTTAAGAGAGCCCTTTCCCTTTTTTGGTGACAGGAACTACCTGATTCATAAGTATCTTTCAGTTTACCAGCCCGTGATGAGCAAGGCTATAGTTTAAATACAAATAATAATACGATGGCATTAACATTGCAAATTAAAAATGGTGTAGTATGATTTTGAAGTAAAACATTATACTGAATGTTGGGGAGGTCCTCAACTTGCCTAAGGTAAGACTCTTTGAATTGACTATCACAAATGCTGTAAAGCCCAGAAGAGACTGAGGCTACCCACCCCACAGGAGGCGCAGGACCCTGGTGCTGAGATCCTTGTGGGGCCGAAGGCCTGGGTGCCTGTCACATCTACTGCTCAAACATGACCTTGAGTGTCCCTCATCCATGAAACTGCTTCAACTGAGTTTTGAAAACATATTCTGTACTTGTTCAGGGACGTATCCCCTTAGTAAATGTTTTATCCCCTAACTTTTTTCTTCCAAAGCGCAGTCGGTGGACTTAATGAACGCACGTGCACTGGATTCAGGAGCAAGAGCAGAAGGAAGCCGCATTAGGACTGCCGGAGCCCAAACTCTCCCTCTTCCCCACGGAGTTAATGTCATGGAGTAAGTAGGCCCTTTCCAAGTAAAAGGGGGCTAAGACGTACTTCCTGCTTTATTTACGGGGATTTCTTTGATTCTCGCTGGTTTACTGTTTTCAGAGAAAATCCTCACATTTTAGTGCAATACTGAGTATTTAGTAAACACTCACTGATTAACTACTAGGTGCACTATGCCGATATGCAAACTGAGAACAGGGAACAGAAAGGACATATGGACCACTTCACTAATAAACAAGGTAAAAGGAGATCGAAAAGGGAAAGGAACAATGAAAAGTCAAGAAAAGTCAGAGAAAGAGAAGGGAGTGAGTTTTAATAACCCACTGAAAGACAGAAAGACAGGTAAAGAGAGAAAGCGATCCCTCACGCGGGCAGAAGTACAGAGAAAGGCGCACGTGAACTTGAGATCCAACGGAGGAGAAAGTGTGAAGTCAGAGAGCAGCGAAGAGACTCTGAAGCACTCGAGTAACGAAGTAGGAGTGATGTTTAGTGGAAAGACAGGCTAAATGAGCAGATGCTACTTAGAAAGGGGAACAAATGATATGCACCAAGAAAATATAAAGGAAAAACCCATTCTCTAGGGTGCAGATTCCTGAAAAACTATGATAATAGCAGTACTCTGAACTTATACCATATATGTTTTAAAATGACTCTGTGCTATTTATGGAATAAAATAGTATGATTTAGAGCAACAGGTGTTTGGCCGATTCTGGGTAGCTGCAGACACAGTCTGTGGTGGGGGGTGGGTGTGGACAGCCCCTGGCCCTGAGCCCTCAGGGATGTCCCTGACAGCATGGTCTCTCTGCTGCCTTTGGTGTCCTGTCAATCACCACCAGTGCTTCCATTCCTGTTCCGATGCAAGCCTCAGCAGCGCTTTGGGGGAAGAGCTTCACGCTCCCACTCCGGCATAATGACTGACTATTCGAGTTCTTCCAGAAACAAGCAACCTGTATCATTTACCAGGTGACTCAGTGAAATGAGTTCAAACTTACGTGACACCTCAGTAGCAAAAATACCAGGGTAAGCATTCAGAATCTCAGACCGCCCTTTGAATTGCAACTAGTATTTCATTGGTGACGAGACATCTTCTTTCATGATCATTCTCATATGGGTTAGCTTTTTTTTTTCTCTTTTTTTAGATATTACTTATTTGAGAGAGCGAGAGTTGGGGAACAGGCAGAGAGAGAGAGGGAGAAGCAGACTTCCTGCTGAGCAGGGAGCCCAACTCAGGACTCAATCCCAGGACCCCAAGCATGACCTGAGTGGAAGGAAGATGCTTAAACAACTGAGCCACCCAGGTGCCCCATCATATGGATTAGGTTTTAAGAATCGTCATGTTCAAACAGCATTTTTTTAAACCTACCTTATAGAATAACAGTATGCTATAATGACTGTCAAATACAAGTTATCAAAGTATCTACTAGGAACTTTTCTGTCCTTAGGAACCAGCAAGCAGCAGGATCCACCACCGTCTATGCATGTGTATTCCTCCTCGCACATTTAATACTTCATGTAGGCAGAGCATCTATCTGGCTTTTCTTTGAATCCTTGATAGTGCCTAAGACAGTATGATGCACTGGAGAGACCTTCAGTAAACATTATAAATCATGGTGTTAACAAACACAAATGCTTTTTGACATGATTCACATCACATAATATGCACAAAATCCAGAGATTCCTAGTCCCCAGAGAAATTCAATTCAATTTAAAAGAATTACTTTTAAAATAGAAATTTTAATAAAATGTTATATAATACTGTTGCAAGCAAAAGGATTGTTTAAAGGTGAGAGACATAGCATTTTATTTTTAATATCATAAAATGCACTAAAATTAATTATGTATTTCCTTTTCTAGTGTTAAGGGCCACAAAGCTTCTATTTATACCTCATACCATTAAGATGATCTAGTTTCATGAGAAATATTTTCAAATGGTTGGTGATATTCTCCACAATATTGTGGAGTACAAATATCAAAATTAAACTGCATTTTGTAGAGTTTTAATCTTAAAAATGTTCTATATTCTTTTCTGTCTCTGTACTTAAGATTTTAGAGTAAAAAACAACAACAACAACACAGCATCATTATATAGTAAATACAGGTTGAGGCTGTTGTCCTATGATAACCAACTGAAAAGTCAAGAAACTGAACGAGTGTGTGGTCAGATCCAAACATCACAGGGAGGGGAATTGGATGGTGTCGCGGTCATGACAGATAGGGCACTGATTCAATTCTAGACAAGTACACTTGAACCTGAGCTTCTTGGTGGTTTACTTGGAACAAATCACTGTTGAGAGATACTGTCATCCTGTGTCATTGTTTTAAGATTTCTCTTTAAAAAGAGTTCATGGATTAAATAAGCATCCTTTTCGAAGGCATATATTTACAATGACATTTTCACAACAGCACGGAAGCATCACCATATGGCGCGTACTAAATGAGACTAGGCTTTGCGGACTATGGGTTGGGTTAAGCCTGAGGATGCTAGGAAAAGGGGAGGGGGAAAGGCTTTGCCATGCCAGCTATGACAGTGTACAGGGACCTAATCACTATATCCAAGGGGAAGGATGAACATAGAGGAGGTTTTGATTTGGTACAGGTGTGGGGGGGGGCGGGGAAAGAAAGTAAATGAGACTCTGAATAAAAACTTGCGTGGAAGTCGAAAAGAGGCTGATCCTGAAAAAAAGGAAAAATGGCAAAGTATTCTTGAGGGATAAAATGAAAAGAGCAAGCAATTATATGGGAAACAGTAAATTATACTATCCACATGTCCACAGATTGTGTTCCTTGTTGCCTTAAAATGTCCATTTCATGAACATTCCTGTCTTTAATTAATGCGAACATCTTATACTACTAGACACTCCACGAGGGGGACTGCTTAATAACTGAACTGAAGACGGTGAGAATGTTTATGTAAATAGGGTTCGTTTACTGGGACAGCTAGGTTGCAAGTAAAACTGTGAGAATTAGTTTGAAAGTCTTCAAAGGCCAGGCCAAAATCTCCCCGTGGCCACTGACATGGCTTCCTGTGCATGACGGTGAGGTCAATGCCACATGCAGCCAGGCAGGGGACGCGGCGCAGCCTCCGCTCTGGACGCTAACGATCTGTGAAATGGCATGAAGCCAAGACAAGACTCATCCCTGCGATTCCCATGGAAATTTTAAAATGTTCCTCATAGTATTTTCCTTTGTCAAAAATGTAATTTCCACAATTTCTATTTTAATTTCACCTAGCCTTTCTTCCTAAAGTAAAACCAATGAAATTTTTAATGTATGTTCTCGCACTTGACACTTATTGTGGGGCTATCATTTATCAGCTCTATGACAGGTCTTTATAATGCCTTTCCCCTTCAAATCCGGCTTTTGCTTCCAAGTCAAAAACTGTATATTTATACTAAACTTTCTTTGCATGATTATAATTCAAATACTGACATTTTATTTTACTTTTAAGCTATTAGTTTCCTAGGCAGAGGTTAATTCCCCCAGTTCTAATTTGGACTCCAAAGAAAATTAAGGATAATTTATTTTCTAAGTCCTGGTATCATTATTTTAGATAATATTTAAATATAAGAGTCCTATATCTGATTGTGGATCTTTAAGAAAAAGATGCTAACCGCAGTTTTAACTGTCAATATAGTTGTGAGAAGCTCTGCATATCAATTAATTTCTCAGTGCCTATGAATACCTATACCTATCTAATCTATATATCTATCTATTTATCTATATACAGATTTTTTTTTTAAATAGAGTGAGCATGAATGGGGGAAGGGGCAGAGGGAGAGGGAGAGGGACAGAGAGAATCTCCAACAGACCCCACGCCCAGCCCTACAGAGCCCTACGTGGGGTTTGATCCCACGATCCTGAGATTATTACCTGAGTTGAAATCAAGAGTTAGACACAACTGACTGAGCCACCCAGGTGCCCCTATGCCTCATTTCTGAAACACTGTGAAGTACTACACATATATGTGGTCTTACTATCATAGGTATGTAGACAAAGTTTTCTCCTCTTGTCAAGGTCCACCCCAAAAGTACATGCCCAAAAATCATTTAATAAAATACCAGTGCAAGCTCTATAGATTGTACCTTCTAGTGAATTTTCAAAAGCTTTTCTGACCTTCTCCCATACCTAGAATATAACTGACCATGTTTTCTTTTCAGAATCATGCAGTCTGTCCAAAAGAAAATATCCTACATATTATGTGATAAGCCACAGGGGAAACCAAGGAAATTTGGGGGCTGTTAGAATCAGAGATACTAAACAGAGTAAGTCTTAAGCATGTGTAAGTAGTCCTTGGTGAAAGGGGGACAACAGCATATGGAGTCTGGGCTCAGAAGGTTAGGATGTGAGCCCACCTCCTAACTGAGGGGCCCTGGGCAGGCAGCAAAGCTGTCACGGCCACGGTTGGGTTGATGCACGTGTAGGCTCTACACCAGGCACCCTGCAGGCAACATCTCCTTCAAGACTCACAGCGGGCCCTTCAGGTTCCTACTACGGTCCCTGTTTGCAGATCAGGAAATGGAGGCTCAGAGGAGTCTGGAAACCTGCCTGAGGTCATGATGTCTAGGAAGTGGCAGAAACTATTTTCAAGAGTACTAAGTACCAAACTATAAAACCTCTAAGAAATGGCAATATTGTCAGTAAAAAAGAGAAAGAAAAGAAAAGAAAAAAAAGCACATTCCTTTTTAAGAAAAGGAATCTTGAGTTTAAAGGTCATTTTCAAACAGAAATCCATAAAATGGATTGTAAAGTTCCTATATTTAGACTGCACACATTAAAACTAACGTCCTTTAGTCATTACGGGCACCCATGCGACCATTATTTCCCATGATATAGAAAAGAGAACATGGACCCCACAGGAGAACCACCGCAAGGAGCTGAGGTATTGCAGAGATTGCCTGAGCACGTGATCTGTGAGCAGAAAAGTCTACCCCCACAAGTCAAGGACATTTCAGTTCGCACTTCGCACCCTTATCTGAATCATATGCCATGATGTGTGTTTTTCATGGGGCCTGAGAAACTACTCTTTGTTTGTTCTTTTTTCTCAAACTTGTTAAAGTTTTATGGACCAAACAGACACAGTTTGTATCTTTCTTCTCATGTTGTTGATCTTCCTTGGAAATCCTGATTTTTTTTAATGCTAACTGGATACATTTCAACAATCTTGTTTACGGCTTTGACTCTTACCTACACACCGGTAATTCTGAAACCCGTATCTTTAGCCCAGATCTTTCTACAGCTACTTGAATATTCAACTCCACACAGAAGTCCTCCATCAGACAGAAATTTCTAACTCAATTAGATCCAAAATGAATGCATAAAATTGCTCTGGGTCTCTCATTCCGCCCGCATTTCATATGCTACTTATTAGCAACACCTTCCAACCTCTTCTCAGTCATGATCCCGAAGCCCCTTTTCCTTCACCACCTTTAACCACTGGTCTGCCACCTGGTGCCCAGGAGGCTGAGTGAAAAAACAGTATTATTTCAGGGATAACTGTGGTTACACTAATCCTCAGAGGACTTAAACACTTTACATAATGTATTTTAATGCATTGCTTTATCTGTTTCTAATTAAAGGCAAGGTAAGGTTCCCCCCCACCCCTTGATTTATAATTTAGAATCCTGAAACTCAGTGTAGTGGATGAACCTTTTGAAAATTCACATAGTTTTTGAGCAACACAGTGGGAACCAAACCCAGAGCCTAAGGAAGCTCTCCCTATGTGATGGAAAGATTCAAGTGCTTCTTTTCTTTTCTTTTTTAAGATTTTATGTATTTGACAGAAAGAGAGAGCTCACAAGTCGGCAGAGAGGTAGGCAGAGAGAAAGGGGGAAGCAGGCTCCCCGCTGAGCAGAGAGCTCGATGTGGGGCTCGATCCCAGGACCCTGAGATCATGACCTGAGCCGAAGGCAGAGGCTTAACCCACTGTGCCACCCAGGTGCCCCGAAACACGTGGGAAGAAGCTGGAAAGAGGTTCAAAGCAGTGCTCTGGTCTCTGAAACTGAGTGTAAGTGAAAGAGCAGAGGCTGGAGAGTGAGAGGTAGAAACAGACATGTCTGGTGAAGATCTTCTGAGAAGAGAAGATGGAACGTCAGTTAAAACTACAGACTCAGTGCGGGCTGATGACTGATGGGCGAGCCTTTAATTCGGTTCATTCTACATTTTTGGATCTACCTTCTTGATCCTCTCAGTTGATGCTGCGTGCCCAAACCTGAGTGCCAGTCCTGGCATTCCCCTTCCAGTAACACCAGTCCCCCGCACAAACCTTCCCTGTTCAGATTCTTGTCTCAGCTCCTAAAGTCCTGAATTTATAAGGTCCCCCCACCCCATCTCCACTCAGCAAGAGGCTGTCCTGTGCCATCCCGTACTCCTGCAGCTTAGCCTGTGCCCACTCTCTTCAACCCTGTTTTACGCCCTCTCCTCTTCTTCCTCATTCCTTTTATGACAAGATTAAATTCCACCTTACTAAGGTTACTGTTTATAAAGTCTGGTCTCTCCTGATAGTCCTTCCTCGGCAATTATGCTGTACACAGCTCCTTCTAATGTAACGCCTACTTATCCCCTTGTTTCATATTAAGTTACTTCTGCCTTTCCAGAAGATTATCAGGTTTTTACGGTCCAATATCACATCTAATATTTCTTTCCAATAATATGTGTGGCACAGTGGAGGAGGAAAGACAGGTGTCAAAAAACATTCCATTAAGGTGACAATTGGACACTTACAAAGCTGCATATTAACAAGGGCAGAATGACGCAGCAGCAAACACATACAGATGCGGAAGGAACATAGAAGGTCGCCGCGATGAGTGGCTGTGCTGAGACAATATGGGTGAGACAATATGGCTCAGAGGCTGGCGGGCTTTTAAAGATCATATGTATTTATTTATTTGAGAGAGGGAGGGAGAGAGAGAGAGCACGTGCACACACATGAGCTGCGGGAGGGCAGAAGGAGAGAGAAAATCCCAAGCAGACTCCCACTTAGCATGAAGCCGGATGCGGGGCTCCATCCCACGACCCTGAGATCATGACCTGAGCCGAAATCAGATGCTTAACCGACGGAGACCCCTAGGCACCCCAACAGATTCATAGGTTTTGAGTATACCTGCAGTAGACAAAGATTTGGTTTTATTCTTTCCACACAAATTTAAGCCTCTAAGTAAATCGATCCAATTTTACTTCATTAATCAAGTAAGTCTGCATAAGACAGCCCTTTTCTTCCGTCTACTGTCCTGGCCCTGTAAGAGTTGTGGGAACTGTCCTGACCCATGAGGAGAGAAAAGAGGAAATGCCTTTTGAGGGACATTATACATACACCACGGGCTGCAGGGCTCCCTTGTAATTGTAGCCTTTGTCACACTGCCTTCAGATTGTAAGTGGTCATCACTGGACACACTCCTTAGAGGCTCAGAGGCCTGTGTCCCCCGAGTGAATATTCCTTAGCACACCAGACACCTGAAAACTGCCTCTGAAACAGAGGAGAAGTGAGGACTGTAGTGGGTCCAGCACTGTGCAGAGCAGGAGGTGGGGCAGAAGGAGAATGCACTGCCATGGCTTGGATCAGACTTCTCAGTGGAGGCCTGAGACAGCACTGTCTGTGGGCAGCATCGGGCTCTGTCAGTGGTCTGAAGCAGTCCTTGGGGGGCACGTGAACTCAGAAGGAGGGTGCAGAGCCACTTGCACGGCTGTCCATTCTCACCTGGAGACTCTCATTCCAGGACTCTTAGCCTCTACCTCCCGGACACAATGTGCTTTAATGAGCAAGAATCCTTACAATCCTTGACCAGTCACCTACTCATATGGAAAAGTCCATAAAAAAACTGTTTTCATTTTTTTAATAGACCCCCACTTACTAATTTAGAGTCTGCCCTAATTCCTTAAATGGGTGCCCAAAATATTGAATTAAAATGCTAATATCTAACTGTCAATTAAAAAGCGCTCCATTCTCTGAATATAACACTGCATGTCAAGTATACAGGAATTAAAATTAAAAAAAAAAATAAGCTGTATCTTGATGATCTGTAATATACAGGATTGTAGAACCACTACATTGCACACCTGAAACCAAGATAATATTGTGCATTAATTACACTGAAATTAATATTTAAAAAAATAATAAAATAAAAAAAAGTTACTCCACGGGTGCCTGGCTCAGTCAGTTAAGTGCCTTTGGCTCAGGTCATGATCTCAGGGTCCTGGGACTGAACCCCAAGTCAGGCTCCCTGATGAGCAGGGAGCCTGCTTCTCCCTCTCGCTTTGCTCCTCCCATCCCTTGTGCTCTGTCTGTCTCAAAAAAAATAAATAAAATCTTAAAAGAAAAAAAAAATCTGGGTAAAGAATGAATCATTGTTCCTAGGTTAATGGTTCAGGTCTATTAAATGGTTAATGAAATATTTATTGAATTAACCACATGCAAATACACAAAAAGAAATGAAAAGAACCAGATAAAAATGTTTAAAAAGACTTATTTTTTTTGGGGGGGGGGGGAGACTGGCTGGCTCAGCTGGTTGAACATCTGTGCAGGTCATGATCCCAGGACCCTGGGGTCCAGCTCCCTCCTCAGCATACAGTCTGCTTCTCCCCCTCCTTCTGCTCCTCCTCCTGCTCAGGCTCTCTTTCTCTCTCTCAAATAAATATATAAATAAAATCTTTAAAAAAATCCCTTCATTCTCATACATTCAGTGGGTATCAGTATAGCACTTTTATGTGCCAGGGATTGTGCCATAAGCCAACCACTATGGCTTTGTGCACAAATCCAATGGCATTTCAGGTCTCAGGACCTCACATTCTAGAGGGAGAATGATTATGTAACAGAGCAAGGTAAGCCCAGTGGAGCCTAATAAGGTAGTCAGAAAGGACTGACCTGAGAAAGTGACTAGATATCTGAGCCATCAGTTCCCACATGTAGCTACTGTCCTTTCTGTGGAATTGAGCATATTATATGCAAGTCTAATATAAGTTTCATATTTCAATTAGTAACGAAACATGCTCGTAGTGACCAACTGTTCCCTTGATTCTTTCAAATGACTTAAGTTGATACTTCTAATTAATTAATGGAAGCTGATATTTTCATCTAAAAATAATCAAAGAGTGTAAACAAAGAGGTTAAACACAGCAACTGTTAAGTGGACTTGATATTCTGACAACAAGGACTGTATTGGCTAAAATGTCTACAGAGCTCCCTGGATTGTCTGCCCATTTAGACAGAGCAAGGCAAACTCAAGACTTGGTGGAAAGACAGCTACATTTTCTTCTGTTTCGATATTATTAGCCAGAGAAGCATAAATGTATACTTCTTGTAAACATGTAGAAAACTCGGGAAAATAAGTTAAAAATAATAACTGTATACTAACATCAAAGAAAAATAATCATTATATTTCGGTATTGTCTCCTTCAATGTCTTCTGCACATGGTGGTTCTCATGGAATTGGAATCACAGAGAGTGTCTGCGCTTCCCTGACCGCACACACCAAAAGTCTCTAAATCATGCTGTTCAGTAGTTTCGCCGTCTTCTGCCTCACAGACAGCACTCTGGCCACGAACAGATGACCTAATAGCACAAGACTCTTACAGACACCGACTGAAAAACTTCCCCTTGAAATAAAACAAAGCAAAAAATGTGAGGAAGGTAAAGACATTGTTGTTCTGAAAATAAAAAATAAAAACATTTTAGTGACACTTGTCTCTGAATAAAATACCCACACTTGGGTTTCTAATCTGTGATTTTATCACTTCTGTAAAATGAGGCTTATTTGCACAGTCATGTATGTTTTCATGATGTATAATCATGATCAGATTTTGTGACGACAACAAGCAACAAATGCTAAGGGCCTGCGTTTATTATATATGCATACAGATTTTAATGTATATGCTGTACGTATACAGAACAAGACAGAAAGTCATTTACAAAGTTGTTCTGAAATAGTGTGTGATTTTGCTGTATTTTATTTTCAAAAAAGAAATAAAATCTTTAAAGTAGTATTGGGCAAAAATATATACCGGAACGTTTATTATTCATTACTTTGAAGGCAATGAAAAAAACCATTACCTTACAAAGTATACGTGTTATTGTTTCCCTATGTTTTTCCTTTGTTAAGCTCTGTGTGTCTATCTGTATGCATATATGCTGTCCATACATACACGCGTGATGGCACTTGTACTAATTATTACTTTAGTCTTAAAATCGTTCAACTCACTAATTTTTTAGTTTTTAATTTTTTAGGTTTATTTATTTATTTTGGGGGGGGTAGGAGGAGGGGCAGAGAGGAAGGGAGGGAGAGAGTCTGAAGCAGACTCCCTGGTGAATGCAGAGCCTGACTCGAGACTCAATCCCACACCCCCAAGATCATGATATGAACCCAAACCAAGAGTCAGATGCTTGACCTGAGCCACCCAGGCACCTCTCAACTCACTTTTTAAAAGCCAGTTCTTACTACTCTGCACTATGGGACTGAGTGGCAAGTTCCAGTTTTAGTAGAGATGGTTATCTGAGCCAACTGAACGAAATAAACCTGTACCAAGAGCCATAACAAAAGAAGAGTAGTAACAAGGGGAGTAGTTGGAGATTTAATCTGGAATGGGATATGCAGTGCTCCATCAGTAACTATGATGATCTTTAAGGAGACAGAATTGCATTTACACATATCATAAATGATGTTTATTTATTCATTTTTCTCTTCCCAGAAACCCCAGCTCTTTTCCAACCTGCCTATTATCATAAAAGACTCGGTTTGCAGTCTGAAGAAACATGTTTGAGATGTTAAGCTGAATATTTTTTTTGCTGGAAGTAACAGTTCTCAATGGAAAACAGTGAGCAGAATTACATACAATAATGGGTTCTACGAATGGCAAGTCAAGTAGCAATACAGTATTTCCTGTCTAGGAAATGGTTTCTTAGTGTGTTGGGTGTGAGAAAGGAACCACGTTTTGCTATATACAAGAATGATTAACAGTGCCTCTAGAATTCTTTCTAAAACATAAATATAATTATGCCATAAACTGCTTAAAATGCTTCTTGCTGTCTTCTCACCCTCATTCTAGCTCCCCAGGCAACTGCAAGGCTCGTCCCTGCTTTGCAGAGCTAACTGCATCCTCTCTTAATCTCCCACTCTACAGAGCCCCTCACCTGCATTTTTGCCTCCACTTCCCCTTCGTTACTACTCCCCAGAGATGTCCATACACCTCTACACTTTTTCCCAGGATGCTCTTTTGTCCGCCCGGAATATTTTGGTCTCTCTTTACAACATGACAGAATCTCATGCATCCTTCAAGGCCCACGTGGATTATCCCATAATTTCTGAATCTTCCTGCAAGGCCTCTGTGCTGGGGAGGATGAAAGGAAAGAGGAAGGGAACAAGGAAGAGGTTAGGGTAAAAACAGTGATTTCCATGTCATTCCTTGATTAGAACTTCCAAATATCTGCAGAGTCTGGAGAGTATACTCCTCTAGGACAAACATGGAACCTAGCTCACCCTCGCTATCAGCCAGAACCGGGAGATCTGTGCTCTTCTACACAACTGATGATTTTAAGAAATCATTCAGCTAGTTCCAGCAATTCCACAAATAAGTAATTAATACAGGTTGAGGACATTTTTTTTTACATCTGACTAGAATACTTTTTTTTCCTTCCTATTATAACCCTGGCTCTTGTGTAAGAAAACAAAATAACACAAAGAAAGAAAACGGAAAAAAAAAAAAAAAAAAAGGCAGAGAGGGTCTCTACTTACATAGAGAAGAATTCCTGAACTTAGAACTACTAGCTCAAGTCAGACAGACGACTCTCATAACTGACATTCCGCCTTAAACAGTCTGCCTGGACTTCAATTAATTTAACCATTTCTCAACTAAAGATCACTAAGTAATAATGCTTTAATGAGCATTTGCATAACTAGAGATTTTCCTATATTCATGAATTCAAAATATTAACAACTCTAATTTTTATTTACTTATCAACTACTACTATTATTTTTAGAGAGGGACAGAGGAAAAGAGAAGAGAGGATTTTAAGTCGGCTCCAGCTCAGTACAGAGCCCAGGACGGAGCTCAATCTCGTGACCCTGAGATGGTGACCCAAGCCAAAACCAAGAACCAGATGCTTAACCAACTGAACCATCCAGGCACCCTCATTTAGTATTTCTCAAAATACATTATAGAGAGGCTGATTTATAGCAATTTATGTGGAAAAAAAAAAAGCAGACTTTTAAGTTTTGACCATGAACTTATTAACACAAACAGACTAATGTTGTATCAGACTAAAACCCAAAGAATTTGGGTTCTATATCTATATATATTTTATACGTAGAATGTCTAAGAAACTGAAATTAATATTCTCTCTTAGCTCATGTTAGATCAAGATCATGGATTCCAAAAATGTAGAGTTTAGTTCTGGACAGATCATAACAGGAGTATGGGGCTAATTCAAGCCAATATATTTTAATGAAATTTTGATAAACCCAAAGGCTATTTAGAATGTCAGAATTTAGATGTTAAAGGTCTTAGAAATCAAGTTATATAAGGAAATGATATTTAGCTTAGGAAAAGTAGTACAAAGGGGACATGTGATAAGCTGTTTAAAAATGTGAAGGGTTTGAGTCACACAGAGAAGCTAGACTTGTGTTTTGTTATTCAATTCTGGCTAAGAATTCATTGTGACAAATATGCAAAGAAGAAATAAGCTCCTGGGACATCTGGGTGGCTCAGTCAGTTGAGCGTCTACCTTCATCTTAGGTCATGATCTCAGGGTCCTGGGACTGAGTCCTGCATAGTCCTTCTCCCTCTGTCCTTCCCCCCAACCATGCTCTCACTCGCTCTCTCTGTCTCTCTCAAATGAATAATTTAAAAAATATATATAAAAAGAAGAAGAAGAAGAAGAAGAAGAAGAAGAAGAAGAAGAAGAAGAAGAAGAAGAAAGAAAGATGCTCCTCCTTCTCTCTCCTTCCTCTTACATTCCATCAGCAAACAATTACTGAGTTGGGAATAGAAATGTTCCAGGCACTGTGACTGGCCCTAGGAGCAGAGGAATCGCAAGCTATCATCCTTGTTCTCAAGGAACCTGAAGTCTACTGGAATTGAGAGACCATCTACCTACCCACCTATCTAGCTACCTACCCACTTGGTATAAATCTTTTCCCAAAGCATACACAAAATACAGAAAGTACTAAACAGGAAATCTGAGTATTCAAGCAAAAGCTGACCAACATCAATACTGGATGGGACATCAGGCATCAACTAGGTTTTTAAATTTATAGCTCCTGTGTTTTTATGCTCCTCTCCTAAAATAATATGCATAGTCTTACAAGGTATATTTACCTCACACATGTTTATACCATATCTAATATAACCCTATCATATATTATTTATATGATATATATGATTTCAGGAAAATCAAGGATATAAAAACAAAGCAAAACGTTTCAAGTGGGGAGTCCTATAACTGAACAGTAAAAATGGAATTGAGCTCCCTGGTTAACAGAGGAAAAGGACAAAGAGTTCGACTTACAAGTTTTCCATTAAGAAAGGAAGAAGCATGGATGTTTCTCAGAAGCAAAAGAATCTCTTAATTTCAAAAATCTCTGGAGCAGAGGAGTGGTGAAATACCTTTCAGTCTTATCTGGGAAAGACTGTGTACATAGCTGAAAATTAAATAATTTAACCAAGGATAGACTAGTTTCGAAGAGGGAGGGAGCAGGGTTAGGGCAACTAGCAAACTGTGAAATTTACTACTGAAGGTGCAGTGGAGATAATGAAGAACTGGCAGGAACAGCATCATGCAGTTGACTTCAGCCTTCCATTTTCACAAGTTTTCTGGTTTCATAAACTTGAAGAAGTGCAAACAAGCAGCCAGTGTCTGAACAGATGGGATTCTCCTGAGTGTGCTTACTAGCTAACCTGGCTTCCCAAACGGGCTTTCTTGTACTTTGAAAGTGGATTGTATCAGCATTTTCTAGTGAGTTTGTGAGCAGACACCACATGGTATAAGCACCTCGGAGTTCCCGTCTACCATAGACACATTTATCAAAGTGAAATCTGACCAGCCCAATGTATGCTAATTTGCATTAACAGTCCCACTTTCCTCCTTATAGAACTGATTTTCTCCCTCACTTATCCCATCCCATACTTAGGTCTAATGGAAACAAATAGAAAAATAACAACAACAACACACGCTTATGATAAGGAAAATACGTAACAATTGTTTTGGATCTACTACCTCATTGCCTTCACATTCTCTCCTTGATTTTTTTCTAAAATAACATATAAAATAGTCTTAGCTTTCTGAAGGATGCCCGAAAGTTGAGCAACGGGAAAATTCATCACATATTGCTCACCCATTGAATCAAAGACATTTATTGACTTACTTTGTGCCAGGCACTGGGAAAGTTTATGAGGATGTATCACTTAAAGCAGAGGAAGCCCTTGGTTTTGGGAGTTGATCTTCAAGCAGGGAATATAGATGATAAATAAGTAAACAAGTAGAAATAATAATTACAGATTGTGATCAAAGCAAAGATGATCCTAGGGTTGGTAATGCAAGGCAGAGTAGCTAGAATTTGGGAAGGAAAGGGTTTACTCCAGAGGTTGATCAGGAAGGTTTCTCTGGTGCGGTGATTTTAACTTGAGTCCCGAAGGTTCAGAACAAGCCAGTGAAGCAAATAATTGCATAGGAAGAGTCTCCCCATCCCCCCCCACCACCAAAAAAAGGAACACAAGTATAAGACATAGAGAAAAGAAAGGGTTAAAGCAAGTTAAAGAATCAAAAAGAAGACCCAAGGGGCCTCCAGCACGGTAGACAAGGCAAAGAGGTGGGCAAGGGGCAGATGGTGCGGGAGCGTGCTAGACTCACAATCTTACTCTACGAGAATAAAATCCTTTGGAAGCTTCAAGAAAGGAAAAGACGGCCTCTGATTTTTAAGTTCTGAGGAGCTGCCCTGGCTCCAGTACATCGAGTGGTCAGAGGGAAGTACAGTCAAAGCAGGAGGATCATTCTGAAATCATGAGAAAAGGACCACCGACTACAGTAGAACGCTGGGACAGAAACAGAGAAGGTGAGAATATTGGTAACACATGGTGATGTCCTTCAGTCAGATGGTGAGTGACACACTTGAAGGGAAAAAAAGTAGGAAGTAAGAGGAGCAAGAAAGCAGGATGATAAAAATATCAAAGCTAGTGGTGTGACCCCCAGAGACGGACAGGAAAGGTAGGTAAGGAACAACAAACAGGAGAGCATGCAAAGAGAGAAAATGCAGGCCTCCTGCCCAAGCTCAGATTCAGTCCAGTCAGAGCAGGAGATTTGCACAAATGTATCTGCGCAAAGCAACTGTCAAAGAGTAATTCAGTCAAAGAAATAGTATCAAAAATAAATAAATGGAAGTTCCTAACAGACATAAGAAAAAAAATCCCCAAAGAGTTAAAAGTACCAGAAAAAATATGGGACAATATGTTTATACTTTTAAGATTAGGAATACCTTTTAAGTATAGCCAAAACCCCAGAAGCTGTAAAGAAAATAACTGAGATCTGACTACATATAAGTTTAAAATGTCTATATGATAAAATGCATCAGACACGGAGCTGGAAGCCAAAGGCACAGTAGAAAAATAGTCCTTAACGCGGACAACAAAGGGTTAATTTTTGCAGTACATAAAGTGCACCCACAAATGAAGAAGAAAATGTTGGCAAAGGAGGAGAACCCCAAAGAAGGACACAGATTTTCTAAATAGAAGACAATATTCTCCGCCTCACTATTAATAAGAAACATGCAAATGAAAGGAGCAATTAGGTATCATTTCTACCCATCAGGACAAGTGAAGATTCAAGAGACATAATGGCTTAGTGTTGGCAGATCATAGGGAAAGAATTATTCTCACATTTTGGTGGTTGTAAATTTAAGTAACAGTTTGTTTTTGAGGAGAAGAAATTGATAATATCTATTAAAAACAAAACCCCACATTATTTAATAGGGTAAATTTCATTACCAGGAATTGGTCCCATAGGAATGATCACACAGGTACATAAACAGTTCTTCTGCTGTTTTGTTTGTCATATCCGAAATGCGGGAACCACACAAATGTTGATCCAGAGGGTACGGAGTATGCTGATCATAGTGACTGCACAATGACGTATGACGTAGCAGTAGAAGAAAATGAGATGGCTCTGACATGCTGATTTGTTACGGTATGAGAGACAAACCATTAATAACATGCAAGCACAGAATGTTACCATTTTTTTTTAATGCCTTTATCTTTAGATATACATACATTAGCTTCGTATGTTTTCAGTACTCTTGTCTCCCTACCTGGGTCTATACTGTGATTATCTCTAAGGGGTAGGATTACAAAATACTTTGGCTTTTTAAGATTTCTGAGTTATCTGAAATTTTTACAAGTACATGCTCGTTCAAAAAAAGACAAAAATGGGAAAATCGGAAGAACACAAGGGCATAATATATTTGAAGTTACTGGTGAAAACCTGCTAATTTTAGAAGAAGCATATAAGCAACAAAGGTAAGCCAACACAACCTATAGCTGATTGTAAACTTTGTCCTGTATCTGGAGAAACATGGCTATTATTCAAGGAAAGCACTCAATGTCACATTTTCTTTCTTACCATTTATTTCTAAGATAACTCATTATTTGTGATCCTAGTAGTTTTATTAAGTCAGGGCTAAGTACTGGCACTAAGATGGCAGAGCAATTTTGACTTGGTTGATGTTCTTAAAAAACACAGTCAACACTGTGATTTTTGGAACCCCAAAATGAGTCAGAGAAAGCCTCTCCAGTTTGTGGGCCACACTGCAAATCGTACAGAAGAATCTGAGATGTCCAATGTGAAACGCAACACGGATCCACGGGGGTGCATCACAGTTGTTCCAGGAAAGAGGTAGCTTTGAGGAAAACATCTTTCTATTTAAAAAAAGAGCTGCCTGGCTGCTGTCACACTGTGGGCCGGGACACCATGCTCGCAAGCTGCTGTGTGTGAATGGCAGGCAAAACTGACTTCACTAACTAAAGGCCCGGATCCTTCACGTCAGGCAAATCTCCCTAACTACAGATCTTTTCTCTCTCTGCATGTAAAGTGATGATGATAATCACAATAACGCCGGCTTCTCAGAGTTGTGTTAGGCCTGAGGTAAATCCCAGGAGGGCCCGGCCCACCGTCCGCCCCTCCTGCAGTCACGACTCTCACCAGAGGAGGAAGGAGCGTCAACGGCCAGTTAGGCGGCAGCCACGCCAGATCTCGCCAACCGCCAACGGACAAGGAAAACCGGGGAATAACAACTGGACTTGCCCATCTGTAGGTCTGTGCTGACCTTCAAGAACACAGTGTTCCAGGAGTGGGGATAGTGAGGGAAAAGATAAATCATGACAAAAATAGGAACGGATACGGAATGCGTAGAACCTTGGGGAGTAAGAGAAGGAATAAAAATAATAGGAGGACAGCCTGAGAGGCAGAGGACCAAGCCAAGCATGTTTCCAGCCAGGACGCACTGATTATTTTCTATGTCAAGAGAGAAGCTAATGGAGATGGATTTTATGAAAAGATTCCTGGTTAGTTTCAAGGATATAATCCAACAGGCTTCTAAAATGATAAAGTAGGGAATGAAGTACTGTTTATTTCTAATTTACATGTAGGCTGTGGTCCTGGGCCTTTTTTTGTGACTGGGATTTACTGAGAAGCCTTCCAAAAGTTTAGACACACACACACTGCTTAAGAACACAAAATTTTTGTGCTTAATTAACTTTTGTGTTTAGTTAATTAATTATCAACCTCTTTAATACATCCATGAATAAATCCTCTCTCTGAATCACCCACAGACTCCAGATAAAGACACCCTCTCTTAGGACGTGAAAATACTTTTGAAAAATAGGAATTTCTATTTGTGTACATAAATTAAAACTAGCAATTCAATGAGAGGTAAAAAATATTCTTATGAAATAACTACAAAATATAGGTATTCAACACATGCGTTGCTTTCTCAAAATATAAACAGAAAATGTAACTCTTCCAAAGTTAGATCAGCTCAGAGATAAATGCTCCTATCACAGAAAATGTTAACACAACTAAATTACGTTCTAACTGCATTCTGTCTATTTCCCAAACACTTTTCTAATATTCATAAAATTCACATGTGTATATGTTATTTCCCTACAGATTTAGAAACTGAGGCTCAGAAGTGTTAAGTACCTTCCCCACTATCAGACTGCAAATTCAAGCCCATCTGGTTCAGAAGCCCGGAGAAGACTATCTCCCCACCTCTAAGAAAAACAGGGGAATACGCTAGACCCCTACATACAGAAGAGTATTATTAACGGAATCTACATGGAATTAATAAAGGCTGCTTTTTCAAAAAAATCTGGTCAAAAGACCACTGTAAAGAGAAAAAAGAAGCCTGATGTTAAAGATCAAGTATCCTCGCAATTCGTTATTTAAATTTTGCAGGCTTTGACAAGGCTTTTCACTATTTACTGGAAATGCTTTCTCACCTCTTGATGCCTGTGAAATTGTTCTTGTCTCATTTTCCTCAGAACTTCCTGACCCCTCGTCCTTCAGTCTCCTCTCTTTTGCTGCCCTTCGAAGTAAAGGTACTTCCTAGGACTTTGCACTCAGCATTTTTACCCCTCTCCGTCTCCTGGGTGGTCTCGCCACCTCCACGGCTGCAGGCACCCCCAAATGCCGGTCTTCCGTTCCCACTGAGCCCCGCAGCTGCACACGCACCTGCCCCGCTGTCTATGGCAGAGGCGGGCAGAGCTCCGTTCAGTGTCCCGTCACCCGTCACGTCCATACTTCCGACAAGCTCACCTCCTGCTTTCCAAGCTGCTTCCCCTCCTGCGGGGAACAGTCAACAGACACAGCCCCGAGTCATCTCCCCAAGTTAGAGATCAGAGAACTCATCTTGAATTCTAACCACACTTCCTTTCTCCTCACCCATAAAGATACCAACCCATCAGTTAATTCTTTTTTTTTTTTTTTAAGATTTTATTCCTTGTCAGAGAGAGAGAGTGAACAAGCAGGGGGAGCAGCAGAGGGAGAGGGAGAAGCAGGCTCCCTGCTGAGCAGGGCGCCCCGTGTGGGGCTAGATTCCAGGACCCTGGGATCATGACCTGAGCCGAAGAAAGACATTTAACCAGCTGAGCCCCCAGGTGTCCCCAACCCATCACTAAGTTCTGTCAACAGTTCTGTATTCTTGGATCTTTTCTCCCTCCTCAGGGCGTCTACTTTTCTTCAAGCCTGTACCATACTAAACTGTATGACTTCAAGATTCCACTGACTTGCCTTTTCCTGCCGCGTCCCCTTCCAATTCATTCTCCCTCCCACAACCAGCCTATTCTTTGTAAAATACAAATCTGATCCTGTATGTCACTGTTGTGTTTTATGTCACTGATGGGCCCCCTTTTCATTCAGAAGAGTCTCCTTCCAGCAGCAACAAGGTCCTCCGTGGGTCCACAGCCCGTCCCCTCTCCTTCTCTCCTTCCCCTCGCACTGGGTGCTAGAGCCAGCCAGACCGAACCCTCTTCAGGGGCTCAAATACACCTGGCTCTCCCACACCTTAGGGCCGCATCCTGTGCTGCTCCCAGCCGGCTGGCCTCCCTTTCCTTCTTCCTTCTCGAATGACTCAATGAGATCCTTAACAGCCTGATCCGCGGACACCTCACCTGGGATGCCAGGCCACGTCTGGCACTGTTCCCACGGCCATCTCTGCCCCAGCTCTCTGTTCCTCTGTCCGAGCACTTTGCCTCATTGCCACTGGACTAACGGACTCGTCTGTCTTTTCCACTGGGCTATCAGCTCCTTGAGGGCAGCAACTGTCCCTACAGGCTCTCCTACCCTTGCTCCTAGCACAGGGTCTTAAATGCACTTGCCCTTGATAAACAGGTCTAATGAATACATAGTTACATTCATTATCTAATCTAGTGAATGGATGGAAAAATTCATTACATAATATGACTTCAGCCTTTGCTGTATCACTCACTGTCATATGATTAATGAATAAATTGCCCAGAAGTGTCTTGCCCTATTTTCTTCAAAACAGTGCAAGTAAATTAGAGAAAAAGATAAATGGTGATTCTCTTCACTTTCTTTCTTTTTTTTTTTTTAAAGATATTTTTTATTTATTTGACAGAGAGAGAGATCACAAGTAGGCAGAGAGGCAGGCAGAGAGAGAGGGGAAGCAGTTCCCCGCTGAGCAGAGAGCCCGATGCAGGGCTCCATCCCAGGACCCTGAGATCACGACCTGAGCCGAAGGGAGAGGCTTAACCCATTGAGCCACCCAGGCGACCCTCTTTTCACTTTCTTAAGTAATCTCAAAATAGATGTATTTTTCACACCACCAGAATCCTTGTAAAAGACTTAGGATAATAGTTAGAAGACCAAAGTTCAAACTGTGGCTTGCAACTTATTAGCTACCTGGTCTTTGCCAAGTCAAGTGACTCCTTTGAGCTAAAGCTAGCTTAACTACCAAAATAATGATGTATACTCTTTATTCGCAATACACTTCTCAGAGTGTCTCCTTCTCATACTAGTTTGAGGTCAAATAAAATCATATATATGAAAGCAGTTTAAAAACTGTGTGTCATAAAATGTAAGGTATGCTGTATTTATTCTTCATTTTAAATTCCCGAACAATAATAAAATTCTGTAAATAAGACCTCTCAGTATCTCCTAATGCCACAAAATAAAAAAATTTCCTCTTCAGGAAATAAACAGCACTTGGAATAATCTGATTGAAATAGTTTATGGATTTTTTCTAATAATTTTATGAAAGCTTAATCCTGTGAAAATTTTGAAATACAGCAATGCAAATTATATACTTTCTTATCCCTTAAGAAGGGGACAAACTATAGGAATATGACTCATCTTTGTCTATAATCTCATGATAGAAAATTAAGAGGAAGAAAGAAAGATCATCATAGAATTATTTCAAATCAACATAGAATTTTGCTATCAATTCAAAATAAAAAAACTTAAAGACAGTCATGTAAGTTCACATCATTCATTTCCGTAAGAAATAATCCAAAGTCAAACAGTATTTAATAATTATATTCTCTGTCAACAACTCTGCAAGTCAAACTAGCAGAATTTTACTTTTAGCATGTTTAAGATTATTTTATCAGCCCAATGTAAACTCTTAGAATGTCTTTTCAGGGCTTCATGCCCCTCAAATGGAAAACTGTACAATTATTTAAACGCTGTTGAATTAGAGTGAAGAGAAAGTATCACTCATATTCAATAAATTTTTATCAAGTACCTATGCATAAGTGGAAATGCCTGTAGAGCCTACTAGATATAGTGTCCCATTTTCAATATATTTAGATTAACTGAACACGTATATTTTACAGACCAACCTACCTTTACAAGTAGCACTCATCCAGGATATTTAGAGCTGACTAAGAAACTGGCCACAAACAGAACTATTATTTAACTCTAAAAAGAATAACTTTCAACATGATGAGGGTGTAATACCCATTCTATTTGGGATTGTTACAACTTTCAAATCCACTATTTTTTAAACTGCTAAATAGATAGACTTTAGACAGAGAAAGAAGAGTAAGATTAAAACATCATTTAAAAAAAAAAAAGTATTAACCGAATGGTTCTTCCAAGTTAAAAAAGTTGAAAAATATGTCATAAGATCCTTTTATTATTTCACCGAAGTTATAATACAGTACTTGATCTGTTCTTTATGCATTTCCTATTGCCCATCTGAAACTTACGAATCATTTCAGAAACTGAATATTTGTGGATTACATTGCAAAGGTACTGTCTTACCGAAGGAAGGATTTCTGATGTAAGTGGACTAAACTAATAATTGTTATGGCGCCAATATTTTTATCTTTGAAAACATTTGGTGATAGACTACTTTAGTGTTTTGGTTATTGCTTATGGTGGGATATAATATACAACATCCTCCAAAACAAAATACTTCCATTCATTAACTACAGAAAATACAAGAAAACAACATGCTTTGAGATTGTCTCAAGTGTTTTGCAAAGGACATATCCAATTTAAATAGCATGTCTGTTTGTAAGGATAGCTAATTTGGGTCAACTGTATGGCACTTTCTTTTTTTCTTTTTTTTTTTTTAAATTTTTTATTTTTTATAAACATATATTTTTATCCCCAGGGGTACTTTCTTAAAGAGCACTGCCATATTGAATTTATCAAATATCCATTTTGCTATACCTTATACATCAGATGAACCACAACAAAGGAAGGTATACTTTTAATTACATTTTGAAATTTGAATGACAAAATGGAATCGATTAGGGCAGAAGTGAAAGCCACCAGTGAAGATGTTAAAAATGCTCTCAATGAGTTCCAATCTAATCTAAATTCTCTGGCAGCTAGGGTAACTGAGGCAGAAGACAGAATTAGTGATCCAGAGGACAAAATGATAGTGAGATTTGAATACTTGGGCTATTTAATACACCTATTATTTATTGTTATTGTAATAGGTCATAATTTTATATTATCTATATTTCTTATAAATTTTATATTGTTATTTTATATATAATATAAAATATATTTTATATTGTTATTGTTACATTTCTTAAAAAGTTTTATATTGAGCCATGTGACTTTCCAATGATGTGAACAGTTTAAAAGGAAAGCAGTATTAATATTAATTAATGATTGATATTAATTATTATCAAATATTATTAAAGACAAAATAAAACATAAGCCAAAATTATTTGTCCTCCCTCAGGAAGTTGTGATTTATACCCAAAGTGGTACGTTCGAGGTAATCAGGTCTAGACTTACATAGTATGCAAAGTGAACACAGAATGTTCAGATTGTCCAAAGTATTCTTAGAGTGCTAAATTAATTCTGAGGTAGAAGCAGCAGCAGAAAATTATATCTGTCTAGCAGATGACCAACACTCTTCCTTCTTTAATCTGCTTTTCTGTCTTGTGAGTATACATAGCCTTTTAATGGCCCTTATTCACAGACAGACCGGATCCCACAGTTTGACAAGAACCCACTGCAGGTCAATCACAATTAAAGTAAATCTAGCCAGTCATATATTATATCTTTATATTTAATCTAACATGAAAAATTTAAAAATCCAGTCTGTATCACTTTGAGGAATGAGTTCCATGTTAATTCTCCAGAATACTATTTTTATCCTTTTGTACCCAAAGGCAGAGAGCTTGATAGATGAGTCTGCCTCATACTTAGTGCTTACATTTCACCTTTAATCAGACTGGAAAATGGTACATGTATATGCTCCCAGTCAATCCACTTAACAAACACCAATCCCTTGACCCACACTCTCTTGGGTCAAGGAATTTTTTCCCCCAAGTTCTACTTAGATTTGCCTTGAGAACATTTGGCACACTCACTTGTTAAAAAAAAAATAATAATAATAAAAAAGTCCTTTTCTTCACTAGAAAATGTTTTTTCTTCATTTACAATTTATGTTTTTTAAATATTTTGAGCATACACAAAATTAATTACTTGTGATTATGGAAAAATATGATATCATTAACATTGTACTAGGCCTGGATTCAAAATCAGTAGTCTCAAAGTTTACCTAGCTTCAACTTTCTCAATCCCAACATGTTAAAGAATAACTTATTTTTATTTTTATATCTTCTACTTTTTCATTTGTGTGCAGCTTCTTCTCAATTTCCCATGTGTGCTTTACCACTAACACTTTATATAATATTTTCAAAACATAAATAAAATCACATTATCCTGAAGGAGATTAACAAATGATATGGAGAAAGAAAAGATCAGTGTTCTACAGTTTCTATAGATGGAAGCTGCAATATAAACGTTAGACTACTTAAGAACTTAATTTGTAAAACCAAGATAACATAAAAGTAATATATGTGCCACTTTTAAGAAAGTGTTTCCAAAATTTAGTAATAAAGATAAATATTTAAATAGTAGTTTACTGCTGACGAAGTACCATCACATATATTTGGATCCTGAGTTATTTTTAAACTTAGTAATGTTTTGTTGATATACTCTCAGGAGAGATAAAAAAAACTACTTAAAAAATAAATATATTCAGGTACTAAGCAGAATACTTTATATCTAAAACTACTTGTTTTAGGGATGTTGACATCCCTTTCAAAACTTGAAACAGAAAACTAATATCTGATAAAATCTGCAAAAATAACTATCCCAAAGACAGCTCTAATTCATGTATGTTTCTGCTGAACAGTGATTCCCTCCTGCTATAATGTAGATTTTTCTCACTAAACACAACAAATGGTCTTTCCTAATTTGTGTTCAGAGCAACTATAGAATTTCTGCAAAGTAACATTACAGCAGCAGTTTACAAAATGTCAAATGCTTGGACCTCCTTTAGGAAACCAAGTTCTAAAATGAAGTAAGAGTTGGGTGCCAAAAATTTAGGGAAAGCAATCATGGTATCTGTTAGACGAGTTAATGGCAAATAAATATGAATTAAAATAGTTAAATCAATGAAACAGATATCCTCCAAATATTTAAAAACTCTATTTTCTATAGGACTTACTTATTCAGTACACTTTCTTGTGCTGACAGGACTTTTAAAACCAAAATGGACTCTATTTGGTATCACAAAAATACAAATCAAATGAAACGTTGTATTACTGCAATGCAAAATTTTATACAGAATTTATCCTTACACATTTTACATAATCTAGAGCCATTATCTTAACACAAAAATTTCTGAACAGTAATAATTAGCACGTCAAGCTGAGGAGATATTTGAAATGTGTTTTCAGAATGAAAATGTTATGTGAATGCTCTATTGACTGATTACATTTTAGAGAGTTTCAAGTAAATATATCATTGACTATATTTTTTTACACTAAGTTAGACTGTATTTTGGTGAGGGACACGGTGCCACGGTCTCTGTATTACAGCATGAGGTGAGGTCACTGGCTCAGTCTCCCGAGCGGGATGAGAGAGGAAGCTGGGTTGGTTCCTGAATTCAGGTGGATTGTGGACTAACATGATTTGGCACCAAGGTAAGGATTCATGGAGCTCTAGCCACAGGACAGATGCATTACGTGATAGTAAGAGACATTTACAACCCAGAATATAAGAGCAGGGCAGCCTCCAGTGACATCACCAGACCATCTGCAGCGTCAGCCAACCGACCAGAGTGTCTATCCTCCACACCAGCGCTCCCCTCTGCCTCGCTCTCAGCAAGGCTCCCTTCGCCCTCCCCAGGGCAGGAGAGCATGTCTCTTCCTTAAAAGCAAGGCACAGGCTTCCTCAAGGGAGAAGTAAATACGAAGACACAAAGGAACAGAATAAAAAACTAGACGGAGTTCAATTATCACTAACTTGACATTCAGGTAACAGGAATACCACTGAAATGTGGCAGGAGAAATCAACTTGAATTATCCAGACAAGAATGAAAATAAATAAATAAATAAATAAGGAAGGAAGGAAGAAGAGAAGGGAGAAAGACCGCTGAATATCCCCGAGACTAAATCATTCACACACACACACACACACCACACACACACACACTTTTTTCTTTTTTTTAAACTCTGACTTGTTCTGGAACCAGTCAACTGTGGGAATCTTGCATTTCTTTCAAAAACCATTTTTAAAATAATATAATAAAGGGGAGGAGGAAGAACTCTATTGCTTCATTTGAATTCTCTTCTAATTTAGCTAGAACTTGTGTTTTACTTACAAGCATTTGTCACAGCAAAACTGTTGGCTGTCTCAATGTTGTCCACATGAGGTACCAAATTAAAAGGAGCTTCCGACGCATTGGGGCTGGTGTTATGAAGGAAAATTGCTAATCGAAAAGCCGTGTATTCCTGGTCTGTGTTTCGGATGAAGAGACCACCTATTAAAAACAGCAGGAAAAGCATATTCGGTGCTTCCTCTTGGAAATGCAATACCTACCCCCCCAGCACTGTCAAATCCACCGGCATTCAGCAACACACAGGATTACGAAGCTCTCCCTGCCACGTCTTGGGACCGCCTTTTGTCCCTAAGGTGTATGCTTAGTATTTTAGTCTTTAGGACAGCTCAGCGCTTTACTGTCCCAATTTGTCACGATCACAATGACCTCTGAGACCATTGAGTGTGTTTTCCTTCCTCCCTCTTGCCCTCCCCATGATTCCCAGCACACTGCTCCATCAGCCAAGCTGAGGGCATTTCTGTCTAAGAGGCATGCAGATGAACAGAACAGAGGGTTTACATTAAAATGCAGAAATCAAGGGATGTGGTGACACGAAGGGCAGAGGGGAATGGGAGAGGAGACATGAACTTTGTTTTCCTGCGGTTCCCGGACTCAGCCTAATTAGCCCCGTTTTGTTGCACAGTCCACGAGAAATGATGCAGTGTTGAGGCTGAGCCTGGCTGGAAGAAATTCAATAGCTGCGTCCCATAAAAAGACAGGAGAGGAGAACAGCAAGGAAAGCCACTGAAGGGTAGGGTCGCTGGCCGCGGAGTCCAGCGGGAGGAACAGGAGCAAGAGACTCAAAAGGAAAACAAAATAAAAGGAGAGAACGTTTCACGGAAAAGGGATCTAACTTTGGAATCGGTTAACCAACAGCGAGCAAAGACAGGGGGTTGCGGATGGAAATGCTTTTTGCCCGAACAGTGTCTTTCTGGAATGAGCAGAAAGCGGAGAAGCTCAGCAGGGGAAGAAGTGTGTTGAAAATACACAATAATAATTTTAACCCCCAACAAACTCGACATCCCCTCATGCTCTAGGGAGAAGAAAGAGAAGAGACAGCACATTCAGTATAATCGAACCCCAAGGAGGTTTTTTGTTTTGTTTTGTTTCCAACTTATTCCAACCCCACTTAAGCGACTTGAACCGAAGGTGGCAGTGGGAGCACAGGCGAGGAGGAACGGGTGGGCAGGGTGTGCACATTCCAACTGAACCAGCGCCCGAAGAGGCAGTCTTGTGCACAGGGGCGACGGGAAGGGAGAGGCAGAGGTAAAGGGAGCCGCCGAAGGTCTCCCCGAATTGCTCCCCGGCAACTCATTTAACTCACTTTCGGATACCTGCCCCAGACACCCACATGCACACCGCACCGTTCAGAGCTTACCTATCTGCACGCTGCTCGGAAAGGCTCCCATGGCGAGTCCCCAAAATCCAGAAAACAACAAGACAATCTGTCTGCAAATAATCCTCATCTTCTTTTCTCCTCTCCCTGGCGCGCGCTCTTTCTCTCACACTCTTGCGAAAGGCTGTTCAGAGAGGCATTGACGACGATGGCGCTAAAATTAAAAACAACCAAAAGAAAAAAAAAAAAAAAAAAAAGAAAAAAGCAAAGAAAAAAGGACAGGAGAGAGATGTGGGTGGTTGGCGATTATGACTGCTCCCCTTCAGCAATCCATCGCGAGCTGCCAGCTTTTTCCCGCAGTCTCCATAGCCCTGAGAGCGGTTTCCTGTCCGGCTGCAAATGTTGCACATGCAGAAGATGGTGGTGGCGCGTCTAGTGGCTGCTCGCCGGGACGAGACATGCGCCCTGTCCTCGCCTCCCTCGCCCGGCCCGCGGCTCGCCTTCGCGCACACACACCGACACTGCGCCGCGGCCGCCGCACGCGCGCCCGCACCCGCACCCGCCCCGCGCACCCGCACCCGCCCCGCACGCCCGCACCCGCGCGCCCCTCCCCGAGCGCCGCGCTACCTCCGCGCGCCCCTCGCCCCCAGCTCGGCCGGCTGCACCCCGCCGGCGCTCCCCGCGCGCCCCACGCTCCGCGGCCGGGCTGGAGCCGGGCTTTCCCTGCTCACCACTCGCCCACTCCCTCCTCTGTTCTCCCCCGGCTCGCGGAGGGACCTACTCCGGTGATGGGCACCCCCAGCGCCCCTTTCTCCGCTTCTCCCGGCGCCTCGGCGTCTCCGCCGCACTGGGCAGGAAATCGGCCCCGCGGGCGGGGTGCGCAAGCCCGGATCAGGGGCTCGGGGAGTTAGTGGCTCCCCAGGCCCCCGGCCCCCTGCCGCATCCTTGCAGGCTCGCGGGGAGGACCGGCTGCCTCGCTCCCCGACAGCCCTTGCCCTTCTCCCAGCCTCGCCCTCTTCTGCCACTGGGCTGCGCGCGGGGGACTCCGGTCCTCGCTGCAGCAAAGATTTCTCACCAGCAAACAGCCCGGGAATCTGGAGAGCCTGAGACAGGAATGGATGAGGTGAAGGGGCCCGGAGAGGGAGAGGAGGAGACAAGAAGGCAAAGGGCAGCCCCAGCAGGTTTAAAAGGCCAGCACCGAGGAGGAGAGAATTGGAGGAGCGAAGGCAGGGGAAGAGACCCAGGGCAGGGGTAACATCCTTGGAAAAAGAGGGATGACCGAAAAGTTCATTTAAATAGCAAAGTTGAGGGTAATGAGCGGGATGGGGAAGAGCCTGAGAAATAAGAACTCGGGGGTGGGGGGCAGCGGGTGGGGGGTAGTGGGGGGTCCAGTACGTTGTTTGAAAGGCATGAGGCAGGACTAGGAGTAAGAACTGCGTGGAGTGCAAAGCGGCGAGAGCGACTGAAGCCTCCTTTCTTTCTAGCAGCCCATTCTGGGGGACACTTTCCCTCTGTGCTGTGGCCCACTTCCGGAGAATAACCCGACACGGTTCAGGGCTTGACGAAGGAGAACAAGCAGTGCTTGGGGCAGTGGGCACAAGAGTCTGCGAGAAAGGGGAGTATTTTTCAGGCACATCTTTTCTTAGCTGGGGCTCTGGAATATTCACCCATCTCTGTTTCCCCCCCCTGAAGACTTCAGCGCTGCCTTGATGGTGTCCATGGTTGTGTGGACTGGGAAGAAGAAGGCGGATTATCCTAGCAAGCGTCCAGGCTCTGGTGTCCCTCCAGGGGCACGGTGGCGAGGTCATTTCAGCAGATGGATGGAGTCTGTGCGAACCCCCAGAGAGTGAGCGTGGCAGCGGGGAAAGACAGGTTTCTGATTTCCTCTCTTTGGCCTGAGGTCTCCTGCTGTCCACAGTAAATGCGATCCACTAATGCATTAAACGGTGAGAGAAAGCTTGTTTAAATCTCTACAGTTCTTTGGGTGCTCTTGGTTGGATGCTACCGTTTGAGGGCCTGGAAAGCTGGGTCAGATGAGTTCATGAAGCTTCTGAGCAATCATTACAGGTAAAGATTCTCCTTGAAGGTTAAGGAAACTGAAGTTGAGTTTCCCATTACATTTTCAAAAGAATATAGCAAGTGTCCACGTTCACGCAGTGCAACATTTGGGAAAAGAGCAGACTGGCTCAGGTTAAGTGGAATTCTTACGAGGGCCCCACCTGGTTAGACGTGTTTTTGAATACGCACTACACTTACCCCTTCAGGCCTCCTTATACAGCCTATCACCAGTTACCTGTATTTGTAATTTGTAAATGACATTTCATCATCCCTGCTAAAACTTCAGAGTGCTTTTCTCCAGAGGGTTTTCTTTTTAAGTTCTGAGTTTTGCTTTTAATGTCACATCTTTCTGTGGTTGTTGGTACTTACCCACTTCGTGTGACATTGCACCACAGAGCGTTCTGACAAAACACAACCTAATTGTGAGCAACTGGATTACACGGATGGTACATTTGTCTTTACGGTGTAGAAGACTTTGGTCTTGGGAGTCAAGTGGGAGTTGAAATGGTTTTCTTTTTGTCTTTTCTGTCAGTGCAAAAACCAAGGCTGTAGATAATATCATTCCGTTTCTCTTATAAGACAATAAATAGGCCACATAAAATTCAAGTTGAATTTAAGTTAAATTAAAATTTCAAAAATCACCAAATCATGAAACTCATTACCTAATTGGGCAACAAGGGAAGCTCTGCTTGATGCACAGAGAGAATTAGCAAATTTTACTCTCAAAACTGAAAGACACGAGCTCTCCTGTGAGATGATGCCACCCTTGGTTTAGATGCACAAGTTTTCGGGTTCATCTCACCACCATGATGACACCTTGGCTAACAGAACCACAGATGATAACTTAAATGTATTTTTCTGAGATAAGAATCTGGGTATTTTTTTAGTTTCTATTTTGTCCAGTTAATGAAAGCCCCCCTTTGATTTTATAAATCGGAATGATCTTTCTCTGTATACCTCTACCCCTCTACATAAACACCTCTAGATATTTCCTCCTGTCATACCTGTCCTTAAGATGTTCCAAGAGGGAAAGCATTTGGAGTTGGTTACCAAGAAAGGCAAGTGGGGTTGTAGCAGATTATGTGTATCATAAATAACAGAAATGATAATTGAGACACTGAAGACAAAACAGTCATGATCAAAAGTGTGGCTGGAGCGCCTGGACGGCTCAGTTGGTTGAGCATCCAACTCGATGTCAGCTCAGGTCATGATCTCAGGTCTTTATCATGGAGCCTGCTTCAGTCTCTCTCTCTCTCTCTCTCTCTCTCTCTCTCCCTCCCTCTGCCACCCCCCACCTCCAACTCTAGCTCCTTCTCTCTAAAAAAAATTTTTTTAAAATAAAAATAAAAATGTGTCTAATAATGGTAGGGCTGGCACTTTCACTTTTAGTCCCGAGTGTCTGGTCTCTTAACCATTTTATAATTATGACTCGAGTTATACCTACTATTAGAGGGAACAATTACCAGAGCCTTTCTTTGGACCATTTGTAAAGGTAGAGGTAAAAGATCCTGCTACATCAGAATGAAAAATTTAAAAGGTTATTACTAGCTGAGAAAACCAAAAACGACACACAGACATACACACACACTCGATTTTATTGCTTTGGGGCTATTTTAAGTAAATATGTTCACAGTTTTCTGAACTGCAATTTACTCATTAAATGAAGGTATCATATCAGAAGATCTCTAAGATTCCTCACCACTTCCCAAATCTCTAACCCTTCGAACTCAACTCAGTTCTGCTTTGGGAAAGGCCCTGGTGCTGTGGGGAATCCCCAGATGAGTAAGTCATAACCTTCTACTCAAAACCCTCACACACTGTGTCATAATATGGCCACAGAGAGTCAATGTATCAAGGAACAAAGGGGGCTTTGTGGAGCTTTTTCAATGAGAAGAGATAAATACAGATAGATATAGTTTAGTAGGTAGAAAAAATGGTGTCCAGGAGTCTGCAGTATAAAGCACACATTGCTGAGCTGTTTGGAGGTACAAACTTGGAAGTGGATAAGAAGAGAAGTCAGGTTGGGGCATATTAATGTAAGTGCTTGGGATATCAAGTAAACACACACACACACACAATCCCAGTGATTTTTTTTTTTTTAACTCATGACTGATGTATAATCTGTAATAGTATCATCAGATATGACACTTTTAGAAAGGGCACATTCTGGGGAGTGGGAGTCAGGGGCTGGTTTGTCGTTGTGGACCAGGAAAAGCAGGGGCTGAGGCTAAAGACTGGCCTTTCAGAAAGTCAGGTGAGATGGGGCCGGATTGCCGTGGATCCTACAGAAGAGAGAGGAGGAAGAGCAAGGGAGAGAGCACTGCGGGGCCAAAGCTGACAGGGCAGGCTCTCCACCTGCCGGGGAGGCATGGAGAGTGTGCCTCATACTTCAGGTCAAGGATACCCCCCAAGTTCGATGCCTGACTGCTCTGAAAAGCAGCTGCAGTGTTCGGAAGGTTGGTAATGCCTTCCGCTGGGGAAAGGAACCTGGGAGGAGCAAGTCTGCTTGGGAATGAGCTTTTCAATAGATTATGCACACTCAAATAATTACATAATGAGCACCTGCCATGTGTTTATTGTCTAAGGGCTGGAGAAATAAAAGTGAGCAAAGCAAAATCCCTGCGCGCACCAGAAGATTCTCCACCAAGGAGCCAGAACAGTGCAGAAGCCCTATGTAGACCTCACCAGATCTACAGAACATTTGTGATATATCAAGAAACTCATCTAAAGCTTAAATTCTTACTGAAGGTTGTATTCCTAGTAAATGTTAAAGCCAGAGTTAGGGCTAAAACTCAGACCTGGCTGATTTCAGAGACTATGCTGTCTCCATTAAAATCTATGGAGCTGGGGCACCTGAGTGGCTCAGTGGGTTAAAGCCTCTGCCTTCCGCTCAGGTCATGATCCCAGGGTCCTGGGATCGAGCCCTGCATCAGGCTCTCTGCTCAATAGGGAGCCTGCTTCTGCCTCTCTCTCTGCCTGCCTCTCTGCCTACTTGGGATCTCTGTCTGTCAGATAAATAAATAAAATCTTAAAAAAAAAAAAAACCTATGGAGCTGATAAGCTTCAGGTGCAATGAGAGGTCTGGAAGCAGAAAAGTAAACTGGAGGAATCCACAATACTTAGAAAAGTGGTGCAGTGTGCTTTTAAAAAGCCTCGGGCTTTTAGATGTCAAGCCCTCTGCTTTCTGGCTGCATTGCCCTGGACATGTACTTAGCCTTGCTGTTCTGATAGAGTCTACGTAAACATTCAGCACAGTTTTGGCACATAATAGAAAATTCTAATTCATAAGGAGTTGCTAAAAAATGTGATCAAGGTTCCAACAGAGGGAGGCACTAAATGCCATGTGTGAAAAATAGGAAGGCTAATTCTGATGTGAGGAAAATTTAGGAAGAACTCACAGAGACAGAGAAGTTGAACCCAATGTTTATGGATGTGGAGAGATTATCAGGTGGAGAAAAAATTATGTGCAACACATGAGAGGACATATGTCTTTTGGCTACTTCTGAAAGTTCACCATGACTGGATGGGTTGCACTGGGGGATGTGCTGGAAATGAGGCCAGAAAGCAAAGCAATGACTCACTCAATAGGTCCATCTCCATGTCCTCGAAATGCAGAAATCATGGAAGTCCATAAGCAAAGGGGAGAAATGATCTGATTTGCATTTTAGATTGAAAATCCTGGCATGAGTATGGAGGCCGGAGTCAGACCTCTGGGACCTGGAGAAACAGTCTAGATGAAAAATGACCATGTGAACAAAACTGCAGAAGTGAAATGTACCATTTGACCCTGAAATCATGCTTTTAGTTTCCTAGCCTAAAAATGGCCATGGCCAGAATTACCAAAGGTACATACACAAAGCTTTTTATTCCAGTACTATTTATCACCACAAGCCACAAAACAGCCCAAATGTCCATCAAGGGGAAACTATCTTACTAAGCTATGGGCTATCTATACAATGCGGTGCTGAGCAGTCATTCAAGTAAAGAGGGATACCTTTATGTACCAGCACGGAGTGATCACGACGGACATACTATATGAGAACAAGCCAAGTAGAGATGAGTGTGCAGCACACTAGCATTTATCTAGAAGGAGGAATACTTCCTCTAGGGACAGAAAATCAGGATGGAGAGAAAGAAGCAAATAAATCTACTCAGAGTTGCATTATTTCAATTTATTTTAAAACAGATAATTCTGGCTTGTCCTCTCCAGTGGGATATCTCATAAAGACAAAAATAATTGCAAAAAACTGCCTGTACTGCCTTCACTAATCACATTGTTGATGCTAGTATTGACGTTGCTATTCTGAGAATGTTGTGTATATACTGTTGCATGAAGCAAATGAATGATTATGCTGGTGGTGTTGGGAAAGCATTGAGGCAAAGTGATACATATTTAAAATCAGAGGGTAAGTAAAAAAACCTGGTGGTTCTCAATTTGAATAGGGAGATGCACTGTGATTTGTTTTATTTTGTATTTTCCATAAAATATGCAATTTTTTCAGTTCTACATGCTGATAGCTTAGACATAATGACTAATGTATTAAAAGTCAGCATCCCCCACTCCCATGTACACCATTGGTAGTACCTAATACCATTTTCTACTAAAAGACATCCATGCTCCTTGAAAAAAATGACTTATTCCAAGCCTAGGGAAGGAATTATATAAGATGCCCCTGGAACAAGGCATCACAACAGAAAACAAGGAAGCTTTTATAATTACTGAGATCAAGTCGAAAGTTTTTAGGAACCAACTGGAGTACATTCACATTGGCTGATAATGGGAAAACTGAGGGATCAAAAGAATAATGCCTAAAATATATTATAACACATCCCTGTGAAATCCATGAAATCATAATTTAAAAACTACAGATAGAAGCTGCACTGGTCTATTTATTAGGAAATCAACTTGGATTTTTTTTTTTTCCAAGTATATTCCATTTTCCAAGTATATTCCATTTTGGAATAGTTTGTGATTTGCATAAAAGTTTCCAATGTACTAGTTTCCCTATATCTTTCAACTTAGTTCCCCTTAATGTTACCATCTTGCATCACTGTGGTCCATTCATCAAAACTAAGAAACCAGTGCTAGCATGTTGCTATTAACTAAAGCCCAGACTTTGTCTGGAGTTTACTTGCTTTTCTATTAATGTATTTTCTTGTTTTAGGATCTAGTTCTGGATAATTTATTACATTTAGTTGCCATATCTCCTTGGTTTCTTCTATTCTGAGAATCCTCTTCTTTGTGTTTTAGGACCTTTAGAGTTTGATGACTACTTTTGTGTCTTTTTCTGTAGAAATTCCCTCAATTTGGATTTGTCTGATGCTTTTCATTTGATTAGACTGGGGTCATGCGTTACTGGTAAGAATACCATAGAGGTTAAGTGTCCTTATCATCTCATATTCAAGGGATCCGTGCTAGTCCCATTGATATTGCTTGTGTACCTTTCATCAGTTGGTTAGTGTGTTTGCAAGGTTTCTCCACTGTACAGTTACTATGTTTCCATTCCATATTATATTGGGGGGGGGGAATTCAGTGGGACCCAGGATGCTCATGTGTATTTCCTGTCTCAACCATAGCATGATACATTTCTTCAAGAGGTCCTGTTTCCTTTCATTGGAGAATGATGTGTAAGAATCAAAATCTTGGGGCACCTGGGTGGCTCAGTTGGTGCAGCATCTGCATTTGGCTCAGGTCATGATAATCAGCGGTGAGCCTGCTTCTCCTTTTTCCTCTACCCCTCCCCCCGCTTGTGCTCTCTTTCTTAAATAAATAAAATAAAATCTTTAAAAATCAAAATCTTGATACTGGGGTTGCTCATTGTTACTGGGATGTCATTGCTCACAAGTTCTCACACAGGATGCAGCCAGTATACTAACCTATGTATCGATATACTTCTGTCATTGCTTCTTTATCTATCCATCTATATGTGTATTAAGCTAATCATGGGTTCATACTGATCATTCCAACTCAAATCCAGCACTACATTGCTCATTCTAACCTACTTTCTATGTTGTGTGCATATATATCAAAAGGAACAATACCTGCCATATATTACAGCACATCACTGTTGAATCCATGACATCATAATGATGATTTTTAAAATATAGGTAGAAGGCTTCCTGGTTTGCTTTATAGAATATAGAACTAGCTTATACTTTCTCTCTAATCATGAGAAACCTGGCTCCCAGGGTCAAGAAACATTTACTTAGGATATCAACCTGAACTTAAGTTTTCCAAAAGCAACTGATATTTTTATACTGGTGATTACTGAAAACCCATGCCTATTATTGCTAGTTATCTACATACCTAGAAAACACTGAATCCCATAAACATTAGTAATAAATAAATGACATTGTCCATGTCATTCTGTCTTACACGAAGATACTGCATTAGCCAGAATAATGCCAACAACTTAATAAATTTATGTGTTTATAAGCTAAATCATTTCTTATCAGGGCCTAGTTTTTTTTTTTATCTTTTTTTGAAGGTGTATATATTTTTCCCCAATTAACATTTTTAAATTTTCATGTATTTTGCTAAGGTCACTTTCCAGCCACAGGAATAATACCCGAGTGCCTCACGGAGTGTGCTGCTTTACCTTTGTATCTATCTGTCACCCTGGCTTGAAATCAGCACACTAATCTTGCCCTATAGCAGCTGCTCGATTAATCTTTTGTCATCTATCCACCTCACATGGTCTCTCCATGGAGCTGATTGACATTGTGCGTGACTTTAATGCTGATAAATTATCTCTCTTCCAGAACCACAGAATCCTCATTACACCAAAAAGATTACTTTCCTTGTTTTATGTTCCTCATTCCTCTCTGAGTCACTGTAATTGAAAGAGGTCACCAAGAAGCACCTGGCAGTCTTTCCCTCATTCATTCCTTCATTCATCAAGTATTTCTAGAACATTTACCACGAATCACGGTATCAGGATGGAAGGGAAGAGTGTTTTATCCATTATGGCATTTGCTCCTCACAATGACAGGATCCCCAAACATACACAAGTGAGTACAAAGAAGTATGTTATAAACCCTACATTAGTGGTAGAAACTTGATGTGAACTCCTTTAAGGCAGGGATACTGTTATATTAAACATCAATCTACCTCATCTATCCTAGTTCTAGCCCTTCATTTTACTACCCATCCCAGAATAGGAATGACCAAGAAAAGCATCATGAGAAAGTAGATATTTGAGCTTGACTATAAACCACTGACAGGTTTTCATTAGTTAAAAAATGGAGAATTCGAGACAGCGGGAAGACGTAAGTGAGCCTTAAGAGCAATGGGTAGCCCAGAGATCGGACTCATGAAAGGGAGTAGTAGCCAGGGAGGCCCAAAAGTTGGAATAAAGTCAGACTTTAAGAGCCTGGCATACGTAAATATTAAAAAAATACTGGAAAGATAAATTGGCAAGTGACTCAAAATAGGGCCTTGAGGGCGCCTGGGTGGCTCAGTGGGTTAAAGCCTCTGCCTTCAGCTCAGGTCATGTTCCCAGGGTCCTGGGATCAAGCCTCGAATTGGGCTCTCTGCTCAGCAGGGAGCCTGCTTCCTCCTCTCTCTGTCTCTCTGCCTGCATCTCTGCCTACTTGTGATCTCTGTCAAATAAATAAGTAAAATCTTAAAAAAAAATAGGGCCTTGAGCTACACATTTCTCCCCTACCATGTTTATTAACAGACACTACAGTATTTCTTCTAATGATGAACCCATGGGCCATTTTGCTTAGGTAGATTCATCCACAAAGAGTTGGTGGAGAATTGATAAAAGTTACTAGGATAACCACACTTTTCCAAAATGATTCAGATTTTTATTTTATTTCTCAAAAAATTTTATTTATTTATTTATTTAGAGAGAGCATGTGTGAGCAGGGGGAGGGGCAAAGGGAGAGGAAGCAAGAAAATCTCAAGCTGACTCTATGCTGAGCAAGAATCCCAATGCGGGGCTCCATCTCATCACCCTGAGATCATGATCTGAGCTGAAACCAAGAGTTGGATACTTAACCGACAAAGCCACTCAGGTACCCAGTGATTCACATTTTCTTTCTTTCTTTCTTTCTTTTTTTTTTTTTTTTAAAGATTTTATTTATTTGACAGAGAGATCACAAGCAGGCAGAGAGGCAGGCAGGGGAGGGGGGAAGCAGGCTCCCTGCTGAGCAGAGAGCCCAATGCGGGGTTGGGGGAGGGGGGCCCTATCCCAGGACCCTGAGATCATGACCTGAGCAGAAGGCAGAGGCTTAACCCACTGAGCCACCCAGGTGCCCCAGTGATTCACATTTTCAAAAGTGAATGTTAGATTAAGTTTTCTAATTTAAACATCTACACTAGACACAATCACAAAATACACATTCAGTATTTTTAAATTTAATTTTACTTTGGACAATGTAACAGTGATAGCTACAACCGTCCTTTGGTAAGCAACTACTGACAGAAGTGTAATTTTTACTTCTTAAAACAACCTTTCAGTTTAGGCAGTCCCAGCTTTGTTTTGGAGATGAGAAAATTAACGTTTCGACGAGTTAGGTAACCAGCCCAATCTCACCTAGCTAGTCATCACAGAGCCTTGGCAGGATTCCAAGCAACATCTTTTTCCCTAAAGGCTATGCTCGCTTGACTCTTCCATTCCTCACCTATATTTAAGAGAAAAGTCAAGCATTTGGTTTGCACCAATTATCTTTCCCTTGGCTCTGACTTAAGCTGAAGCATAATGAAAGAAAAATTAATGAAAGAAAAAGTATGTACATTTGCATTTTTGTAGAAACATTAGTACTGACTGAGTCTTTTAACACAAAGGCTGTAGTAGCAAAGTCAGATCAGTTACATGTATTTCCTTCATTTAAAAAAAATATTTGCTTGGTTAGGAAAAAGAAAGTCTAAAGAAAGGAAAATAAAGGCAGACTCTAGTGATACAGCCACCTTGTACTTCAAATAGCTGATGAGATTTATACTAGAGTTCCCCTCTTCCTCATTATCAATCATATGCACCCTGGTTGTTGAATTTAAGTCCTAAACTGAAGATTCTCTCTCCTGTTTTTCTTTCTTTCTTTTTCCCTTTTTTAGCACCTAAGAAGATTGAGTTGTGTGTACTTAGTCACACCCCATCCAACTGCCTTCCCTTGAAAATATCCTTGGCTGTGACTGAATATATTTTGCATAGCATTTTTAACAAAAATAACATAGAGCATAATGACTTCACTTTCAAGATGATCCTGTTCACAAACCTGCCTGCTTTTCTCACTGTTCCTGTGCAATGTGTGTTTGCCAAGCACACTTCTTAGCCCAATGACAGAATTATAGGTAAATTATTTATGGAAGTGTTCAGTTACTATCATTTCCAGATATACTGCTGAAACCTGATTATTTCTGTACCTTTATTTTATTCTAGAAGAATACAAAAAATATGGTGTGGAAAGGAAGAAAATATATACAGTTATATCATGTGATATAATTTTGCATATAAAATCAGATGTGTATTAAATAATTATACATAATTATTTCATAATAAATAATTATTAATGGTTATTTGGGAAATGTGGCATCATGGGTAATTTGTATCCTCTTTTGCATATTTTTATGTACTTTCAAACTTTTCTAAAATTCATCTGTATTGCTTTTATACACATAAAACACCATTTTCAGATACAGGGTTGGGGGGGAGCTTTACTTTAGCTGAATGTTTCCTAAAGAACAACCTTCAGAGTAAAGTTTCTTGTTAGTTTATGTGGCCTTTAAAGTCTTTATGATACCTAATGAATATAGATTTTAAAAAATAGTTCATTTTAATCTACTGCACATTAATCAGATAGGTTACACTTCTGTGTAACGTTATTAGAGATTGATAATATCCATGGCTCCCTTACTGTCTGTGAATTAGTAGGGGACAGCCACAAAATTGATCACTAGGTTCCTCATAGGGATATAAGGGTGGGGGGGGAATGTGTACTGTACAGAAAGTAAAATATTTGATGGTTTGCATAAATGCACAATTCTACTTGAGAGATCTTTTTGGAAAGCCCCAAGTAAGTGAGAATAAAATACACCCTAAGAAAATAAAGACAATGTGTGTAATATAGTAGATTATTTTCACATGCAATAAAGAGGTTCATGGGTTGGTGGAGAAGAATGAAGCTTGCTGTAATTGGAGGAAATAAAACGGACAAAACCAAACCAACCCAAACACTTCTAGAACAAGGATAAATGCATGCAGAATATCTCGACTGGAGTACAATCTGTATCAAATAAGTGATATATCCCTGGTAAGTCAGAGAATGATCAAAACAAATGGACAGAGAAGTTTGAGGATCAGGTAGCTTATACAAATGTGGGGAGAAGTGGTTGTATGTCCTAATGGTAGATTTGATGTCTACCTAGCAAGCTAGGACTCGGTGAGCTAGACTATAGGGAAAGAAGCCATAAGGTATCCGATCTTATGAAGGGCTTTTAACATTTCACAGAGATGACAGCAACATCCAAATTTTCTGTACCCTTCCATTTATACAATAAAAATGAGTATAGACTCCAATATATATTTAGTGTAATTCAGAAGTGATCTGTATTTATTATAATCCCAACATATTAATATAATTGGACACTGTACCATATAAATATGGAAATTAAAAAGTAGGAAATAAGGAATATCTCAACTATATTTTATTTTGATAAAATGCTTTGATTTTCCCTAAAATACAGTTTTTATAATCTGTTACTAAAATCTAGTAACATTATGTACTTTACATTGCTGAATATATTTATTGATATTCTCGGGAGGGCAATGTAATCCAATGTGCTTTATTAGCTTTGAAATTTTGCCTTAATACTTCATGAGACAGATGGTCAAAGATGTCGTTATTGTGTTGGTTTGTTTTGGTACTGTTTTTAGTGTCTAGTGAGGTTGAAAATACACCAAAATAGACACATCCAATGAAAGAGGCTCACTGGGTTTTCACCCAGCACTACGTTAATGTTTCGGTCCAAACCATTAATTATTCAAAGCTTATGTGTTGAAACTTTTTATTCAATTATACCCTGATCAGAAAGTCTTACTTTAGTAATAGCTTTAAAATATATGGGGACTATTTATTTGACTATGATATTCCCAAGTTTTTCAATTCTGTGGACTTGGTACATAGGAGACCCATGCATATTTCTTTTTTTCCAGCTAAATTCCCACATGATGACAAAAACACTCTCAAGTACATTTTTAAAACAATATTTCTATAACATAAGTGTTTCAACTGCTTAAATAAGTTATTTTTCAAGTGCTAAAATGTCATCTATACTTTACTGGTGTCTAAAGACCCACTACAAAAAAATATTTAAAAATTTTTTTATATATATGTAAAATTATATTACATATACATATATATTTCTATGTATATATTATATAATATATACTTATATTTAGTATATATACAAAATTATATATTACATATTATTATATTATATACAAAAACATATTTTAAAAATATGCTGCAAAATTTACCTAACATTTACCTCTGACAATAATTTACCCAAAAGGTCAACACACTGCATTTTTTTTTTAAATTCATTTATTTATTTAGAGAAAGAGAGCTCTCACGAGCAGGGGTATGGGCAGAAGGAGAGAGATAATTAAGGAGGCTCCATGCCCAGCACAGAACTTATTGTGGGGCTCGATCTCATGAACCTGAGATCATGACTTAAGCTGAAACCACGAGTTGGACACTTAACCGACTGAGCCACCCAGACACCCCAGGGACACTGCATTTTTTTTTTTTTATTTCTTTTCAGCGTAACAGTATTCATTATTTTTGCACCACACCCAGTGCTCCATACAATCCGTGCCCTCTCCAATACCCACCACCTGGTTCCTCCAACCTCCCACCCTCCGCCCCTTCAAAACCCTCATATTGTTTTACAGAGTCCATAGTCTCTCATGGTTCGCCTCCCCTTCCAATTTCCCCCAACGCCGTTCTCCTCTCCATCTCCCCTTGTCCTCCATGCTATTTGTTATGCTCCACACATAAGTGAAACCATATGATAATTGGCTCTCTCTGCTTGACTTATTTCACTCAGCATAATCTCTTCCAGTCCCGCCCATGTTGATACAAAAGTTGGGTATTCATCCTTTCTGATGGAGGCATAATACTCCATAGTGTGTATGGACCACATCTTCCTTATCCATTCGTCCGTTGAAGGGCATCTTGGTTCTTTCCACAGTTTGGCGACCGTGGCCATTGCTGCTATAAACATTGGGGTGCAGATGGCCCTTCTTTTCACTCCATCTGTATCTTTGGGGTAAATAACCAGTAGTGCAATTGCAGGGTCATAGGGAAGCTCTATTTTTAATTTCTTGAGGAATCTCCACACTGTTTTCCAAAGTGGCTACACCAACTTGCATTCCACACTGAAATTTTTAAAAGTTCTCCAACTCTTTAAGTAATTTGCCTTAGTTAAACAGCAAACCTCTGTGTCATACAAAAGATTTTAATAAGCTGCCCCCTTTCCCTTATAAAAACTGCAAATATTTTTGGATTTAAAGAATTATTTTTATAAAATTGACTACACATCTTGGAGCATGTAAGCTTCTCAGAATACTGAGAATAAAGCAATGATTTAAGGCATAATTATTAACCCTTTGAGATTATGTAAATTACACTATTTTCTATGAAAAGCTCAGATGCTACAGATAGACTTATGGCCAGCTAACATAAGGTCTGCGTTCTCCCCCTCTAATGTAACTGCATATATTAAATTTTCATAAACTGTATTTTTCTCATTTTTAGATTTAAAAAAAGTGGCACAAGGAAGCAGACAGATTTCAGAGATCACACCGGTAAGAATGCATGACCTGTTGGACTGAGGGAATAGTATTTAGAGATCAAGAGAAGGAAAGATGTCTGCAGAATTTCTAGCTTGGGCTGATGATTATATGTTGCAATACAGGAATATTAATTTGTGACTTGATTGCCTTGAGTGTGCACAATAGAGATGTCTACGTAGCAACAGAATGAAGGGATCAGCTGAGAGATCTGGATTGGACATGAAACTCAATAGAAGGCAGCCGGTCTTTCACACCATGGAAGGGACAAGGAAGCTAAAAGAGAGGGTGTACAAAGGGAAGAGAGGAGGACCTCTTTGGACTCAGCCTGGTGAAACAGAGCAGGCAGCCAAAAAAAGCGCACGAAGGATGGAGGCAGGTCAAACAAGAGGACAGCCAGGAGAAAATGCTGTCATGAATTTCAAGTGAAAAGACAGAATAGTCACTGTGTCGTCTGCCCCAGAGATCAAACAGAATGTAGTCTGAAGATTGTTCATTAGAAATGAAAAGCTACTGAAAATTTTCCAAAAGCACTTTCAGTACATCAGTGAGGGACAGAAATCAGATTTGGGGGGTGAAGGGAAATGGAAGATGAGGGCACGAAAATCAATCAAAATGGACAAAGTTAATATCCGCTCCTATGTTTTTGCATAAGTCTTTCTATTTAAAGCAAGGGTTTTTTTCCCCTCTTTTCTATTTGTCTTTTCCCTTAATTTCTTTCCCCTCCTCGTCATGCTTTCCCTGATTTCCCCAGCTAAATGCAGTTGCTCAGCTGTCTGCATCTCTATAGCCCCTAGATACTTCTAGCATCATACTTTCCTGCAGACATTTCAGTTTATGAAGTTCTCTCAAACCTAACCATATTGGGTTTGGAGAAAAGATCAACCAACCGTTAAATAATTAAATAATTATGATAAGAACAATTAGCTATAGAGTCATAAGGGAAATAGTAAATCATGAATTCAAGTTGAAACTTGAGCTTCTTGTAAACATTTTTTAAAAATTACGGTTTATGTTTTGAACAGCTAAATTAATTTTCCCCAACTTTTTAGTTGTGATCTCTTCACATTTTTGTTAGTTCTTGTCTATTATAAACTTTTTTCAGAGGTAGGTGATAAAGCTTCAAGTTGTTTATTTAAAAATCATTTAATACGGGACGCCTGGGTGGCTCAGTTGGTTAAGCAGCTGCCTTCGGCTCAGGTCATGATCCCAGCGTCCTGGGATCGAGTCCCACATCGGGCTCCTTGCTCAGCAGGGAGCCTGCTTCTCCCTCTGCCTCTGTCTGCCATTCTGTCTGCCTGTGCTCGCTCTCTCCCTCTCTCTCTGATAAATAAATAAAATCTTAAAAAAAAATCATTTAATACATTTCACAGGTTGAAATTACTTAAAAATGTCAGTCTTTAATGACTTCGTGTTGCACTTTCTTGTAACAAGCGACATGGATTTGGATATCATCAAAGTTTTACATGGTAAAGATTTCTAAATAGTGATTCCTGATCTAGAGAATACACACGCGTTGTAGGAGTAGCCACTCCACTGCCAACGGGAAGCCAGTGTGAGGCCTACCCCTGCCAAGGGCCAGCTCACAGTATAGGTGAGGATAAGAATTGGCAGTGACCACCTCAAGAATCATCCGTCAGGAGCCCCACTCAGCCTCCCTGTTCCCTGGACCCCATTTAGCAGCACCTTGGCCTGAGTGGCAAGCTCTGTGGGCCCTGGGAAGGGGAAGCCCTTAAGAAACTCCCCAGCTCTTCTGTAATGGACAGTGTGCACACTGCCACTGGCCACTGAGGTGGACAGCCACGTGGTGGAACCCCTTCGTGGCCATCCTCAGCACCCTGTAGTAAGCAGGGAGCGCTCCTTATCATCAGTGTGCTCACTGCCAACAAGAGGGTAGAATTTAACTTCATCTCATGCCTATCTTCCTCAAAGAAGCTAGCGACAAGCCTACTTTAATCTGGAAGTGACTGGCCAGAGTCTCCGGAAGCCCTAAGCCCCACCGGTCCATCCCAAGGGCTGAGGTCAGTATTTTCGGACTTCTCTATAAGGCTTGCACAGGGTACCACTGAGCTACTGAGAAGCTCTGCTCCACAGCTCATAGGAAAATGTCTTACTCAAGGAAGATAAAAGGAAACGGAAAGGAAGGGAAAAGAAAGCGAGGGGAGTGGAGGGGAGAAAGAGGAGGGGGATAAGTAGAGAGAAAGGGGAACTCAGGAGACTCTCTATAGAGGCTATATAGAGAGACATAAAGAAGGCAGAGTGAGGAGTGCCTGGGTGGCTCAGTGGGCTAAAGGCTCTGCCTTCAGCGCACGTCACCATCCCACGTCCTGGGATGGAGCCTCGCCCCGGGGTTAAAGCCTCTCCCTTCAGCTCGGGCCATGATCGCAGGTCCTGGATCCAGCCCTGCCTTGGGCTCTCTGCTCAGCAGGGAGCCTGCTTCCCTTCATCTCTCTCTCTCTCTCTCTCTGCCTGCCTCTCTGCCTGCTTGTGATCTCTGTCAAATAAATAAATAAATAAATAAATAAATAAATAAATAAATAAATAAAATCTCAAAAAAAAAAAGAAAAAAAAGGAAGAAAGAGGGAGAGCCACTGTTAAACATAGTTGAGAGGTACAAGAGTTTTTATCATGATTAAATACCTACAACGTCAGGATTCTGTGTCTGAGGGGAGGATTCTAAAATGTACAAAAATGCCCTGCCTGGAAATGTCCATGTCTCAAATAACTGTAGTACAGGACGGAATGCAGTAAACACAATGAGGGTTAAAACTCAATGCAGTTAAAATTGATTAGTCTAGGGACGCCTGGGTGGCTCGGTTGGTTGGGCAGCTGCCTTCGGCTCAAGTCATGATCCCAGCGTCCTGGGATCGAGTCCCACATCGGGCTCCTTGCTCAGCAGGGAGCCTGCTTCTCCCTCTGCCTCTGCCTGTGCTTGCTCTCTCCCCCTCTCTCTCTCTGATAAATAAATAAAATCTTTAAAAAAATTGATTAGTCTACATCCACAGGAATAAATTATATCAAATATGTAACAAACACAAAGAATGAAATAAGGGTTTCAAACTTGATCATATTTTGCACAGCAATAACAAAGCAATTTGCAAATTTTCAAAAAGCCAACAATTTTGTTTATGAGGGATAGATGAAAGCAAAGCAATGACTGAAAATAAAAATATAATGTGTTTCTCTTTCTGATTCAGAAAAAGAGTGTTTTGATAATAATCACTAATTTGGTTACCCTCAGAAAATAATGATAGCATGTGTCTGATCTCTGAAACAATTTTTTAAAAAGATTTTATTTATTTATTTGACAGAGAGAGATCACAAATAGGCAGGGAGACGGCGGTAGGGGAGGTGGGGCCCACGGGGAGCAGGCTCCCCACTGAGCAGAGAGCCTGAGGAGGGGCTGGATCCCACGACCCAGAGATCATGACCCGAACCTATGGCAGAGGCTGAACCCACTGAGCCACCCAGGAGCCCCTACGAAACAATTCTTAATTCTTATACTAAAATCGTAAAAACATGCCAAGATTGAGATTTTTCAACAGGTTACATACTCCAAGTATTCTAAGTAGACTTGAATTGTACTAGAAGATAAAATATTGTCCCAGAGTACTAAATATTAAATTATTTTTGCACAAGGGTAATACTAATCTGTGCTCTCTGCATGAAGGACTGTGAACTTTATTAAAGCTCCTCTTAGTCAAATCAGGCAAATGTTAAGCCATAGAGCCTCTTGAACCTGGCTGGGAGGATGTGCTGAACTGACATCATCATTCGTCAGCAGGTGACCAGTGACTTTTGTCATGAAATATTTATACTCCCATTATATGAAACAGTTTATTCACTGGTTTCTTAATGGCTTGCAACAAATAATAATTTGAAATGTTAGGTGACATTCCATGCAATAATTTTTTTCTTATTGTTGAATGCGTTTTAGCAGTTTACATTAAGTCCTTCATAATCCTTCATAGTTCCATTTGATATTCATGAAACTGCCTGCTACTATTAATGAACATTGATATTAATCTTTAAATTCTTGTGTTAAAGAAAGCATCAAAAGAAAATTAAGAAACATAGTAGATGTATCAAAAATATTTTCTCAGATTATTCATTTCATTTATAGTTAAAATAATAAAGCACTGATATATATTTCATAATAATTAACAATTAACCCCTGATGCAGGCAAATCTATCTGCTTCATCAGTTAAAAGATATATATTTGCTAATGTTAAAAAAATAATTTTATATCTTGTAACTTAATTACATTTCTTCCTATATAATAAATTTAAATTTTAACTTAGTATTTTATACATTTAAAAAAAATTCAATCCAGTGTTATGATTTTTCTATGTGCAATGTATCTAAATATGAATATTAAAAATCATAAATATACTTTTAAATTCTCATATATAATTTTAATATAACTTTTGATTTTAGAAGTTTTAGATTAGTGAAAAATTATAAACATATTATAGACAACTGCCATAAACCCTACACACCCAGTTCCTTTTGTTAATATCTCATACCACTATGACCGTTTGGGGTTCATCTTGGTTTATGTTCCATGTAATCCTAGAAAGAATGTGTATTCTGCTATTATTGAATATTTTATGAATATCCGTTAGGCCAAGTTGATGGATAGTGCCAATCAGGTCATCTTTATCGTTACTAATTTCATTCCTGCTGGATCTCTAGGTGCCAAAAGAGAGATGCTGATGCTGATGTTTCCAACTGTAATAGTGGATTTGTCTACTTCTCCTTTCCAGTTCTATAAATTTTTGCCTCATGTATTTTTATGATTTGTTATTAAGCACATCCATAGACCATTTTTATCCCTTTTTACAGAATTGTTACCTTCTTCATTATGTAATTCCCCCTAATATCCCTGAAAACTGTCCTTTTTTGAATTCAGTTTTGTTTCAGTACACCAACCCCTGCTTTCTTTGTATTAATGTTAGCATGGTATATTTCTGCATTTCTTTACTTTTAACCTACCAGGATCTTTATATTTAAACTGGGTTCTTGAGGGCAGAAGAGTATGTAGTTGGGTCTTGTTTCTTCTTTTTTAAAATGCATTCTGATAAAATGCATCTATCACTTAAAGATACTTAAGTATCTTAAGCTAAGTAAAGTAAAGTTAAATAAAGTAAACTTAAGTAAAGTAAAAAAGTAAAAATACTTAAGATCACTTAAAATAAAATACCACCTATAACTGAGAAAGAATTTCCAACTGAGCTAAAGCTGATATGAAAAGATGGATATGTTTACACAAATATCAGATCTTCAAGATAGCAAAATACTATAAACAAAATGAAACTATGTAAGTTTGGGAAAACTGATTATTTGTGCCATTTAAAGGATTAGTCTCTGTAACATTTAAAAACTCCTTACAATTGATAATTCTAATAGAGCAATAAGAACATGCTAAGAATAGACAATTCAGAAGAGTAAGCAACACGGCCCAGTATATATAGCGAGGTGTTCTTCTTTTGGAGGAAACACAAATTAAAGTAAATAGACTTCGAGGAAGATGGCAGAGAAAGAGCTGGAGCTCAGTTTTACCAAGGACACATCATCGTAACTGCTGCACATGTGCAGCTAACTCTGAAAACAACCCAAAGGCTAGACTAGACTAGCAGAACAGCCTTTCCATAGTTGGTCACAGACAAGAGGCTACACTGGGAAGGGTAGGATGGGCAGACACACCCTGGGAACCAAATACCCTGGTGAGACTAACAGATGGGAAGGACAGCACAAGCACAGAAAAGGGATAGGAGCAGATCCCACAACAGGAAACCCAGGCAAGGGGGTCCCACACTGGCCAGAGGAGTCCTCTGAATACCTGACTTTGAAAACCAGTGGGGCTTAATGTTTGTAAAATCAACAGGGTTTAACTTTAGTTACTTTATTTATTTTTTAAAGATTTTATTTATTTATTTTAGAGAGAGAGAGCCCAGAGGGAGGGGCAGGAGGGAGGGAAAGGGACAAGCAGACTCTGTACTGAGTACAGAGCCTGATGCAGGGCTGGATCTCATGGCCCTGAAATCATGACCCAAGTTGAAACCAAGAGTCAGACACTTAACCAAGTGAGCCACCCAGGTGCCCCTTAACTCCAGGTACTCTAAACATTGGTGTGTTTAGCTCTGGGTGAGCCTGAGGGCTATATAAAGTGGAGTCCCTGCCCTTAAAGAGACAGCATAATAAACAACCCTACTGAGACAGAGCACAGAAGCAGCATTTTGAAAAGTTCCTGGGGCATATGTGGAGGTTTATTTACTAATCTCAGAACATGCACTAGAAAGGGCCCTTTATTAAGATTTGGCTGCTGGGGGGAGGGGCACCTAGGTGGTTCAGTGGGTTAAAGCCTTTGCCTTTAGCTCAGGTCATGATCCCAGGATGCTGGGATCAAGCCCCACATAGGGTTCTCTGCTAGGCAGGGAGCCTGCTTCCTGCCTCTCTGCCTACTTGGGATCTCTTTCTGTCAAATAAATAAACAAAATCTTTTTTTTTTTAAAGATTTTGTTTATTTATTTGACAGAGAGAGAGAGATCCCAGGTAGGCAGAGAGGCAGGTAGAGAGAGAGGGGAAGCAGGCTCCCTGCTGAGCAGAAAGCCTGATGTGGGGCTCGATCCCAGGACCCTGAGACCATGACCTGAGCTGAAGGCAGAGGCTTAACCCACTGAGCCACCCAGTGCCCCTAAATAAACAAAATCTTAAAAAAAAAAAAATTGGCTGCTGGGACTGCAGGTTCACCAGTGTGTGGGGTTATCTTCCCCTGTTCCCAGGACAGGAGTCCTACTGGAGTGGCATCAGTCTCTGCTGGGGTTTTTGCAGGGTATGTGGGGACAGGAGCTTCTCTGGAGAAATGTCCGCTATATGGGGTAGCTTGGATGAAGCAGATCTGGCAGGGAATTCAGGGGTGGGACATGGCAGTGTTAGCAAGCTAGGTGGAGAGTGTTCACACTGGTTTTGCCAAGTAACTATCTACACTGTGAGAGGGGAAGAGAAATGGTACCTGTCAGCTCTTTTGTTCTTGGAGAAGTCCCCTAAAGATCCCTGCCCATAAGAGACTATGGACTCTGGGAAACATTCTGTAGGTTTTAGAGGGGAGAGGGGTGGGGGAGTGGGTTAGTCTGGTGATAGGTATTAAGGAGAGGACTTACTGCATAGAGCACTGGGTGTTTTATAAGAACCATGAATCATGGAACACTACATCAAAAACTACGGATGTACTGTGCAGTGATTAACATAATAAAAAAAACTTACAAATGGTAATACAGCAAGGAGCACCTGGGTGGCTCAGTCAGTCAGTCAGGTGTCTGCCTTTGGCTTGAGATATGATCTCAGGGTCCTAGGATCTAGCCCCACATTGGGCTCTATTCTCAACAGGGAGTCTGGTTCTCCCTTTCCCTCTGTGTGCATGCACCCACTCGCTTGCTCTCTCTCCAATAAATAAGTTAGATCTTTAAAAGAAAAAAAATTGGCAATGCAGCCAGATCACCCTCCCAATTAGTGTGACTGCAGCCCTGGCAGGTGGACTGAAGTCAGCATCTGGTCCGATTGCTGACACTGCCCAACTACAAGCCCACCACAGCACCAGAAAGACCGCTTAGCAGGGCCAGGGACCAAACCCTGCCTGTACCTCCACAAAAGGCAAAGTGGGTCATTAAAGTGACTGGACTGAAGGCAAATGAGGCTCAGCCACAATAACAGGATGCACAGAACCCATATAAGAGACTCCCCTGAAATGCCTGGTTTTGTTGAACAGGGGATATTTTGTTATAGGATACCACAGGACCTCTTCTTCATAAGGCCAAGATCAAGAGATGTACCTGACCTTTCTCATGAATAGGAACAAACACAGAGAGTAAGATAAAATGAGGAGGCAGAGGCTTATGTACCAAATGAAAGGACAGAACAAAGTCACAGTCGAAGAACTAAGTGAAATGGAGATAGGCAGTATGCCTAATAAAGAATTCAAAGTAATGGTTAACAATATACTGAACTTGAGAAAAGAGTGGAGGATCTCAGTGAGACCCATAAAGAGACAGAAACTAAAAAGAAAAAAAAAAAAGGATGAAGTGCTCAATAACTGAAATTAAAAAAATATATCCTAGAGAATCAATAATAGAGTAGAAGAAGCAGAAGAACAGATTGAAATATGGAAGGCAAAGTAATGGAAAGCAACCAAGCTAAACAGCAAAATGAAAAAAGCAAAATAAGAAACGAGAAGAGGCTAGGGGAAATTGATGACACCATCAAACATAACATTTATATTATTAGGGTCTCTTAGAGAAGATATCTCAGAGAAGATAGAGAAAAGAGGGTAGAAAATTTATTTGAAGAAATAATAGCTGAAAACTTCCCTAATCTGGGGAAGGAAATAGACATCCAGATCCAGGAGACACAGAGATACCCCAATAAAATTAATGCAAGAAAGCCTGTACCACATAATATTAAAATGGCAAAAAAAATAGTGACAGAGAAAATTCAAAACAGCAAGAGAAAAGAAAAACAGTTATACATGAGGAAGCCCCATAAGGCTATAAGCTAATTTTTCAGCAGAAACTTCACAGGTAAGGAAGGAGTGGCACGATATATTCAAAGTCCTGAAAACAAATAAACAAACAAACAATCCTACAACCAAGAATACATTAATGGCAAGATTATCACTCAGAATTAAAGGAGAGGTAGAGTTTTCCCAGAAAAACAAAACTTAATGGTATTTATAACCACTAACCCAGCCTTACAAGAAACACTTAAAGGGAATATTTTGCATGAGGAAAAAAAGTTATAATTAGGAGGAAAAAATTATAAAAGGAAAAAAATTTCACAAGTTAATGCAAATATATAATAAAGGCAGTAGATGAATCATTTATAAAACCAATATTAAAATCAAAGTACAAAAGCAATAAAATTGGTTGTATCTACAAAAATCAGTTGAGGATTTACAAAATAAAAAGATATAAAGTATGACATGGGACATAGTAAAAATGCAGTATATTCAGAATCAGTTCAGACTGAAGTGACCATTAGACAGCTATATGCATAAGATGTTATATATGAATCTAATGGTAACCATAAGTCAAAAACCTGTAATAGATCTGCAAAAAATAAGAAATGAATCTAAGAATAACACTAAAGAAAGCCATCAAAGTACAAGAGAAGAGAGCAAAAGAATAAAGAAATAGAGAAGAACTATAAAAACAACCATAAAAAGTAACAAAATGGCAAAAAAGTACATACCTATCAATAATTACTTTGAATGTAAATGGACTAAATACTCCAATCAAAAGACACAGATGGGTCTATATGTTGCCTATAAGAGATTCATTTTAGACCTAAAAATACCTCCAGATTGAAAGTGAAGGAATTAGAAAACATTTACCACGCAAACGGAAGTGAAAGGAAAGCTGGGGTAGTAATACTTACATTGCAAAAAATGGCTTTAAAACAAAGACTGTAGCAAGGGACAAAGAAAGACACTGCATAATGATAAAGGGAATAATCCAATAAGAGGGTGTTAATAATTTTAAGTATCTATGCATCCAACATAGGAGGATCCAAATACAAAGTAATTATTGACAGATAAAGGGAGAAATAGACAGTCATACAATAATAGTAGGGCATTTTAACACCCTACTTACATCAATGGATAAATCATCCAGGCAGAAAATCAATGAAAAAAAACAATGGCTTTGAATGACACACTAGACAGATGTACCCAGCAGATATATCACAGAACAATGCATCCAAAAAAAAGGACAATACATATCACTTTCAAGTGCACATGGAAGAGTCTCCAGGATAGATCAGATATTAGCCCACAAAACAAGTCTCAGTAGATTCAAAAAGATTGGAATCATATCATACATCTTTTCTAACCACAACAATATAAAACTAAAATTCAATCACTAGAAAAAAAATCTTGAAAGAATACAAATATATGGAGGCTAAATAACATGCTACTAAACATTGAATGTGTCATCCAAGAAATGAAAGAGGAAATTAATAATACATGAAAACATCTGAAAATGAAAATGCAATGATTCAAACTCTTTGGATGCAGTAAAAGGTATTCCAAGAGAAAAGGTTATAATAACATAGGCCTAACTCAAGAAATAGTAAAAATATCAAACAAACAATCTAACCTTACATCTAAAGGAGCTAGAAAAAGAAGAACAGACAAAAGCCCAAGCCTGAAGAAGAAGGGAATAATAAAGATAAGAGTAGAAATAAATGGAACAGAAATTTTAAAAACTGTAGAACAGATCAATGAAACCAGGAACTGGTTCTTTGAAAAGATCAACAAAATTGATAAATCTTTACCCAGACTCATCAAAAAAATGAGAGAGAACTCAAATAAATACGATCAGAAATAAATGAGGAGAAATAACAACCAACACTACAGAAATATAGAGAAGACAAGATGGCAGGGAAGTAGGAGGAGGCGCCCATTCAACCTGCACCCTAAAGTGAGCTGATTACCTTCCAAAGATCTCAAATCACCCATGAAATCAGCCCAAGATCAGAATTATACATGTCTGGATCTCTACTGGAGCAGAAGACGCCAGTGGGCAGGTAAAGCGGAGTGGGAACATCGGACTGATATTGGAAGATAAACAAAAGGGGGAGGGAGCCACCAGAGGCGACCCGTTGGAAAGTAATATCCCAATACAAGAGTGCCCTGCGCCTGGGGACCAGCATTAACTCGGGAGTCTGGTAGAAAGCACTCCAAAAGAGCAAAGGATCACCAGGGGGGAAATTGCGGGAATCGGGGTGTTAGGGTCCGGGCTTAAGTCCCCAGACCCAGGACAGCCACCCCTGGCACAGAGCTAGAGAGAGTGCGGCAGAGAAACCAGGTCTTGGTCCCTGAACCACCAGTGCGCCTGAGAGTGCATGGCGCCCAGCTCCCATGATGGTCTGGGAGCCTTGCCAGTCAACAGAAGCACAGCCTTTTTGCAGTCCCCACACAAGTGCCCTGCCATCAGAGTCCGAGTCGTGCCCCGCGCCCTCCCCTGAGAGAGGTGCACATAAACGCTGGGTGCTCTCGGACCGGAGAGACCAGGCACCCCCAGCCCGGGCCATTGGGAAAATCTCAGTGTGTGATCGCTGCTTGGAACTTCTCTGGCAGTCTGGAGCTGCCCAGACAGCAGCCGCTGCCGTGGTTTTGGGTACAAGCAAAAATTCCTGAGTCCCCAGGGACCGCGACTGGGAACCTGCTCTGCCAGCGGCCAAGGGGGGATTTATTTGGGCTCTGTAGCCAGACTGAGGCTTCTCTCTGAGAGGGAGGTCAAGGTGCAGTTTGCTTTCCTCTAAACCTACAAAAACCATCAAAAGCGGTCAAGGCGAGAGAGAAAAACAAAAGTGAACAAATATAAAAACCTCCAGAGAACAAAAGCCTGAAAAAACCAGTTTCCTCAGAGCCCACCCCCTTGAGGGGGGCAGGAGGACTTAGCTGAGAGAACTTCAGGGACTGAAAAGCCACGTGGCAGGCCCCTCCCCCAGAAAACCAATGGGGAAAGGAAAAAAAAAAAAAGATGACAAGAGAACAACCACCACTACTTCATTGGACAATTTTTATTATTAATTCGATCCTACTACTCTGGCTCATTTTTTTTATATAGTTAATTTTTTATTATTATATAGATAATTTTTTAACCTATTTACTGTCACAGTGAGATGTCCAGTACATCAAATTCCATAATAATCTTCTAACCTGAACTTTTTGATACATACAACTGTTTTTCCTTTTGCATTTCTATTTTTAAAATTTCCTTATTTTATTTTAGTTTAGTTTAGTTTATTCCTTTTTTAAATTTTTATTTTCTAATATTCATATAGAGTTAAACTCCAAGGTAATCCCCTTTCCCCAATCAATGCCACCCCTATAGGTAAACCAATTCCTAATCCCCCCTTATCTTAGGAAAGTTGAGTCCTTTAACAAACATATCAAGATACATCCAGGAAGAATCAAAACAACCTTCCTCACCCATACTGACAATTTACAATCACTCTCCCATCTTTTTCTTCCACCAGTATTTCTGTGTTTTTGTGTTTGTCCTGATAGTATATAAATCTTACACTTGAGGTTCTTTTTGACAAGGTTCTTCCTTTATTTGCATATATATATGCAAATATATATATATATATATATATATATATATATATATATAATTTTTTCTCTTGTCATATACTTTTATCAGTCTTTTTGTTTGTCTGTGTCTCTTTGTATACTTCATAAATCTTACCTTGGGGCCCATTTGGGCTAAACCTTCTCTTTTATCTCACCTTTCTTTCCTATCTCTCTCCCCCTCTCTTTTTTTCTTTTCCTTTTCTTTTTCCTCTCATTTGGGTGGGGAATCCTGATTGCTCAGAAGCATTCCAGGGTGCACCTTGACTGCACCACAGTCGATACACCCAGCTACACCGTTCAGCCTTCTCTCACCAAAATGACTAGGAGGAGGAATGCCCACAGAAGGAAAATACAGAGGATGGACCTTCTGCAACAGAGCTAACGCTATCAACATAGACAATATGTTGGAAAAAGAATTCAGGCTAACAATTATTCAAGCAATAGCTAGGTTGGAGAAAGGCACAGGTGACCAAATGGAACTGATTAGGGCCAAACAGAAAACGACCAGAGATCATGTTCTCAATATTAGGGAAGAGCTGAAAGCTACCAGGGATGAGCTTCACAATGCTCTCAATGAGTTCCAATCTAATCTAAATTCTCTCAATGCTAGAGTAACAGAGACAGAAGATAGAATTAGTGATCTGGAGGACAAACAGATAGAGAGAAAGGATCAAGAGGAAGCCTGGAACAAACAGCTTAGAAACCACGAAAACAGAATCAGGGAAATAAATGATGCCATGAAACGTTCCAACGTCAGAATTATTGGAATCCCTGAAGGGGAGGGGAAAGAAAGAAGTCTAGAAGATACAGTGGAACAAGTTCTTCATGCAAATTTTCCAAATCTCGTGAATGGAACCAGCGTTTATGTACTAGAGGCCGAAAGGTTTCCCCCCAAGATTACAGATTCTCAAAAGTCCTCGAGACACTTAATAGTAAGAATGAAGAATTATAATTGTAGTCAGAACCTCTTGAAAGCAGCTAGGACAAAGAAGATCCTTACATACAGAGGAAAGCCCACCAGAATAACGTCAGACCTGTCCACAGAGAGCTGGCAACGGCTGACAAAATATATTCAGGGCACTGAATGAGAAGAACATGCAGCCAAGAATACTTTACCCAGCAAGACTGATGTTCAAAATGGATGGAAAGATAAAGAGTTTCCAGGACTGGCAAGGCTTAAAAGACTATGCAACCACCAAGCCGATACTGCAGGAAATATTAAGGGGGCTTCTTTAAAGGATGAAAAAGCCCAAGAAAAGCATTGAACAGAAATATAGAGACAATCTACAAACAGAAAGAGTTCAAAGGTAACACGATGTCAATAAAAATGTATCTATCAATAATCACCCTCAATGTGAATGGCCTAAATGCACCCATAAAATGGCACAGGGTTGCAGACTGGATAAAACGACAGGACTCATCCATATGTTGTCTACAAGGGACCCATTTTGAACCTAAAGATACGCCCAGACTGAAAGTGAAGGGATGGAGAAGCATCTTTCATGCCAATGGGCCTCAAAAAAAGGCTGGGGTAGCGATTCTCATATCAGACAAATTAGATTTTAAACTAAAGACTGTAGTCAGAGATCCAGAAGGACACTACATCATTCTTCATTTTTTTTTATTTTTTTATTTTTTATAAACATATATTATTATCCTCAGGGGTACAGGTCTGTGAATCACCAGGTTTACACACTTCACAGCACTCACCAAAGCACATACCCTCCCCAATGTCCATAATCCCACCCCCTTCTCCCAACCCCCCTCCCCCCAGCAACCCTCAGTTTGTTTTGTGAGATTAAGAGTCACTTATGGTTTGTCTCCCTCCCAATCCCATCTTGTTTCATTGATTCTTCTCCTACCCACTAAGCCCCCATGTTGCATCACCACTTCCTCATATCAGGGAGATCATATGATAGTTGTCTTTCTCTGCTTGACTTATTTCGCTAAGCATGATACGCTCTAGTTCCATCCATGTTGTCGCAAATGGCAAGATTCCATTTCTTTTGATGGCTGCATAGTATTCCATTGTGTATATATACCACATATTCTTGATCCATTCATCTGTTGATGGACATCTAGGTTCTTTCCATAGTTTGGCGATTGTGGACATTGCTGCTATAAACATTCGGGTGCACGTGCCCCTTTGGATCACTACGTTTGTATCTTTAGGGTAAATACCCAATAGTGCAATTGCTGGGTCATAAGGCAGTTCTATTTTCAACATTTTGAGGAACCTCCATGCTGTTTTCCAGAGTGGCTGCACCAGCTTGCATTCCCACCAACAGTGTAGGAGGGTTCCCCTTTCTCCGCATCCTCGCTAGCATCTGTCATTTCCTGACTTGTTGATTTTAGCCATTCTGACTGATGTGAGGTGATATCTCATTGTGGTTTTGATTTGTATTTCCCTGATGCCGAGTGATATGGAGTACTTTTTCATGTGTCTGTTGGCCGTCTGGATGTCTTCTTTGCAGAAATGTCTGTTCATGTCCTCTGCCCATTTCTTGATTGGATTATTTGTTCTTTGGGTGTTGGGTTTGCTAAGTTCTTTATAGATTCTGGACACTAGTCCTTTATCTGATATGTCGTTTGCAAATATCTTCTCCCATTCTGTCAGTTGTCATTTGATTTTGTTAACAGTTTCCTTTGCTGTGCAAAAGCTTTTGATCTTGATGAAATCTCAATAGTTCATTTTTGCCCTTGCTTCCCTTGCCTTTGGCATTGTTGCTAGGAAGATGTTGCTGCGGCTGAGTTCGAAGAGGTTGCTGCCTGTGTTCTCCTCAAGGATTTTGAAGGATTCCTTTCGCACATTGAGGTCTTTCATCCATTTTGAGTCTATTTTTGTGTGTGGTGTAAGGAAATGGTCCAATTTCATTTTACTGCATGTGGCTGTCCAGTTTTCCCAGCACCATTTATTGAAGAGGCTGTGTTTTTTCCATTGGACATTCTTTCCTGCTTTGTCGAAGATTAGTTGACTGTAGAGTTGAGGGTCTATTTCTAGGCTCTCTATTCTGTTCCATTGATCTATGTGTCTGTTTTTGTGCCAGTACCATGCTGTCTTGATGATGAGTTTTGTAATAGAGCTTGAAGTCCGGACTTGTGATGCCACGAACGTTGGCTTTCTTTTTCAATATCCCTTTGGCTATTCGAGGTCTTTTCTGGTTCCATATAAATTTTAGAATTATTTGTTCCATTTCTTTGAAAAAGATGGATGGTACTTTGATAGGAATTGCATTAAATGTGTAGATTGCTTTAGGTAGCATAAACATTTTCACAATATTTATTCTTCCAATCCAGGAGCATGGAACATTTTTCCATTTCTTTGTGTCTTCCTCAATTTCTTTCATGAGTACTTTATAGTTTTCTGAGTATAGATTCTGTGCCTCTTTGGTTAGGTTTATTCCTAGGTATCTTATGGTTTTGGGTGCAATAGTAAATGGGATTGACTCCTTAATTTCTCTTTCTTCTGTCTTGCTGTTGTGTAGAGAAATGCAACTGATTTCTGTGCATTGATTTTATATCCTGACACTTTACTGAATTCCTGTACAAGTTCTAGCAGTTTTGGAGTGGAGTCTTTTGGGTTTTCCACATATAGTATCATATCATCTATGAAGAGTGATAATTTGACTTCTTCTTTCCTGATTTGGATGCCTTTAATTTCCTTTTGTTGTTTGATTGCTGAGGCTAGGACCTCTAGTACTATGTTGAATAGCAGTGGTGATGATGGACATCCCTGCCGTGTTCCTGACCTTAGTGGTAAAGCTTTCAGTTTTTCTCCATTGAGAATGATATTTGCAGTGGGTTTTTCATAGATGGCTTTGATGATATTGAGGTATGTGCCCTCTATCCCTACACTTTGAAGAGTTTTGATCAGGAAGGGATGCTGTACTTTGTCAAATGCTTTTTCAGCATCTATTGAGAGTATCATATGGTTCTTGTTCTTTCTTTTATTGATGTGTTGTATCACATTGACTGATTTGCGGATGTTGAACCAACCTTGCAGCCCTGGAATAAATCCCACTTGGTCGTGGTGAATAATACTTTTAATGTACTGTGAATCCTATTGGATAGTATTTTGTTGAGTATTTTCGCATCTGTGTTCATCAAGGATATTGGTCTATAGCTCTCTTTTTTGGTGGGATCCTTGTCTGGTTTTGGGATCAAGGTGATGCTGGCCTCATAAAATGAGTTTGGAAGTTTTCCTTCCGTTTCTATTTTTTGGAACAGTTTCAGGAGAATAGGAATTAGTTCTTCTTTAAATGGTTGGTAGAATTCCCCCGGGAAGCCGCCTGGCCCTGGGCTTTTGTTTGTTTGGAGATTTTTAATGACTGCTTTAATCTCCTTACTGGTTATGGGTCTGTTCAGGCTTTCTATTTCTTCCTGGTTCAGTTTTGGTAGTTATATGTCTCTTGGAATGCATCCATTTCTTCCAGATTGTCAAATTTATTGGCGTAGAGTTGCTCATAGTATGTTCTTATAATAGTTTGTATTTCTTTGGTGTTAGTTGTGATCTCTCCTCTTTCATTCATGATTTTATTTACTTGGGTCCTTTCTCTTTTCTTTTTGATAAGTCGGGCCAGGGGTTTATCAAATTTATCGATTCTTTAAAGAACCAGCTCCTAGTTTCATTGATTTGTTCTATTGTTTTTTTGGTTTCTATTTCATTGATTTCTGCTCTGATCTTTATGATTTCTCTTCTCCTGCTGGGCTTAGGGTTTCTTTCTTGTTCTTTCTCCAGCTCCTTTAGGTGTAGGGTTAGGTTGTGTACCTGAGACCTTTCTTGTTTCTTGAGAAAGGCTTGTACCGCTATATATTTTCCTCTCAGGACTGCCTTTGTTGTGTGCCACAGATTTTGAACCGTTGTATTTTCATTATCATTTGTTTCCATGATTTTTTTAAATTCTTCTTTAATTTCCTGGTTGACCCATTCATTCTTTAGAAGGATGCTATTTAGTCTCCATGTATTTGGGTTCTTTCCAAACTTCCTCTTGTGGTTGAGTTCTAGCTTCAGAGCATTGTGGTCTGAAAATATGCAGGGAATGATCCCAATCTTTTGATACCGGTTGAGTCCTGATTTAGGACCGAGGATGTGATCTATTCTGGAGAATGTTCCATGTGCACTAGAGAAGAATGTGTATTGTGTTGCTTTGGGATGAAATGTTCTGAATATATCTGTGATGTCCATCTGGTCCAGTGTGTCGTTTAAGGCCTTTATTTCCTTGCTGATCTTTTGCTTGGATGATCTGTCCATTTCAGTGAGGGGAGTGTTAAAGTCCCCTACTATTATTGTATTATTGTTGATGTGTTTCTTTGATTTTGTTATTAATTGGTTTATATAGTTGGCTGCTCCCACGTTGGGGGCATAAGTATTTAAAATTGTTAAATCTTCTTGTTGGACAGACCCTTTGAGTATGATATAGTGTCCTTGTATTGCCTGTAAGGTGACTGTTACTATATATTGTCTCTGTTCCTTTATGATCTACCACTTGTAGGCTCTCTCTTTGCTCAGAGGACCCCTTTCAATATTTCCTGTAGAGCTGGTTTGGTGTTTGCAAATTCTTTCAGTTTTGTTTGTCCTGGAAGCTTTTAATCTCTCCTTCTATTTTCAATGATAGCCTAGCTGGATAGAGTATTCTTGGCTGCATGTTTTTCTCGTTTAGTGCTCTGAAAATATCATGCCAGCTCTTTCTAGCCTGCCAGGTCTCTGTGGATAAGTCAGCTGCCAATCTAATATTTTTACCATTGTATGTTACAGACTTCTTTTCTCGGGCTGCTTTCAGGATTTTCTCTTTGTCACTGAGACTTGTAAATTTTACTATTAGGTGACGGGGTGTGGGCCTATTCTTATTGATTTTGAGGGGCGTTCTCTGAACCTCCTGAATTTTGATGCTCGTTCCCTTTGCCATCTTGGGGAAATTCTCTCCAATAATTCTCTCCAGTATACCTTCTCCTCCCCTCTCTCTTTCTTCTTCTTCTGGAATCCCAATTATTCTAATGTTGTTTCGTCTTATGGTGTCACTTATCTCTCGAATTCTCCCCTCGTGGTCCAGTATCTGTTTGTCCCTCTTTTGCTCAGCTTCTTTATTCTCTGTCATTTGGTCTTCTATATCACTAATTCTTTCTTCTGCCTCATTTATCCTAGCAGTGAGAGCCTCCATTTTTGATTGCACCTCATTAATAGCTTTTTTGATTTCAACTTGGTTAGATTTTAGTTCTTTTATTTCTCCAGAAAAGGCTTTTATATCTCTCGAGAGGGTTTCTCTACTATCTTCTATGCCTTTTACAAGCCCGGCTAGAACCTTGAGAATTGTCATTCTGAACTCTAGATCTGACATATTACCAATGTCTGTATTGATTAGGTCCCTAGCCTTCGGTACTGCCTCTTGTTCTTTTTTTTGTGTTGAATTTTTCCGTCTTGTCATTTTGTCCAGATAAGAGTAATGAAGGAGCTAGTAAAATACTAAAATAGTGGCAACAACCCCAGGAAAATATGCTTTAATCATATTAGAAGAGATCCCAAATCGTGAGGGGGGAGAAAGGGGATAAAAAGAGGTTCAAAAAGGAAGAAAGAAAAAAAAAAGAAAAAGAAAAAAGAAAAAAGAAAAGGCTTTAAAAAAAAGTAAACAAATAAAGAAAAATATAAAAAAGAAAAAATATATATATTAGATAAACTAGTTAAAAAACGTTAAAAAAGAAAAACGTAAAAGTTAAAAAAAATTTTACCAAAAGGCGAGAAAAAAAAGAAAAAATGAATAAGAAAAAAATTAAATTAATTGCAAGACTAAAAAAAAATCACAGGGAAAAAGCCATGAGTTCTGTGCTTTGCTTTCTCCTCCTCTGGAATTCTGCTGCTCTCCTTGGTATTGAAACCTCACTCCTTGGTAGGTGAACTTGGTCTCGCCTGGATTTCTTGTTGATCTTCTGGGGGAGGGGCCTTTTGAAGTGATTCTCAAGTGTCTTTGCCCCAGGCGGAATTGGACCGCCCTTACCAGGGGCCGGGGTGAGTATTCCGCTCAGGTTTGCTTTCAGGAACTTTTGTTCCCTGAGCGCTTTCCGTAGAGTTCCGGAGGACAGGAATACAAATGGCGGCCTCCTGGTCTCCGGCCTGGAGGAGCCGAGAGCCCAGGGCCCCACTCCTCAGTGCGCCTTCAGAGAACAGCGCCCTGTTACTCCCGTCTGCCTGACCTCCCGCCGCGCTCTAAGCTCACCGAGCCTGCAACTGGTTCAAGGTAACACCGAGCTTGAGCTTACTGTCGGCTCTGTCTCTGTAGCTGGCTTTCCCATTCCAATACGCGGAAGCTCTGTGACACTCAGACACCCCTGATCCTTCTGTGACCCTGCGGGACCTGAGACCACGCTGACCCCGTGTGGGCTTCGCCCTGGTTTAGCCTCAGGAGCGATGTCCCTCAGCGGAACAGACTTTTAAAAGTCCTGATTTTGTGCGCCGTTGCTCCGCCGCTTGCCAGGAGCCAGCCCCTCCCCCCGGGTTCTAGCTTCCTGTCGCTTTGGATTCACTTCTCCGCCGGTCTTACCTTTCAGAAAGTGGTTGTTTTTCTGTTTCCCGAATTGCTGTTCTTCTTCTCTTCGATCTGCCGATGGATTTTCAGGTGTTTGCAATCTTTAGATAAGCCATCTAGCTGATCTCCGGCTAGCTGAAGTAGTCTCAGCCTGCTACTTCTCCGCCATCTTGACTCCTCCCCACACTACATCATTCTTAAAGGGCCTATCCACCAAGATGATCTAACAATTGTAAATATCTATGCCCCCAATATGGGAACAGCCAATTACATAAGAAAACTGTTAATCAAGATAAAGAGTCATATTGATATGAATACACTAATCGTTGGAGATCTTAACATGCCTCTCTCAGAAACAGACAGATCATTGAAGCAGAAAATCAATAAAGAAACAAGAGCTTTGAATGACACATTGGACCAGATGGACCTCACAGATATATACAGAACATTCCACCCTAAAACAACAGAATACTCATTCTTCTCAAGTGCACATGGAACTTTCTCCAGAATAGACCACATACTGGGTCACAAATCAGGACTCAACCGATACCAAAAGATTGAGATTATTCCCTGCACATTCTCAGATCACAATGCTTTGAAACTGGAGCTCAATCACAAGGAAAAGTTCAGAAGGAACTCAAACACCTGGAAGCTAAAGACCACCTTGCTTAAGAATGCTTGGATCAACCAGGAGATCAAGGAAGAACTGAAACAGTTCATGGAAACCAATGAAAATGAAGACACTTTGTCCAAAACCTATGGGATACAGCAAAGGCAGTCCTAAGGGGGAAATACATAGCCATCCAAGCCTCCCTCAACAAAATTGAAAAATCCAGAACACAGCAGCTGTCTCTACACCTTAAAGAACTGGAGAATCAACAACAAATCAAACCAACTCCACACATAAGAAGGGAAATAATCAAGATTAGAGCTGAGATCGATGAGGTAGAAACCAGAGATACAGTAGAACGTATCAATGAAACTAGAAGCTGGTTTTTTGATAGAAGCAGTAAGATTGATAAACCATTGGCGACTCTAATCCAAAAGAAAAGAGAGAAAGCTCAAATACATAAAATTATGAATGAAAAGGGAGAGATCACAACGAACACCAAGGAAGTAGAAACAATCATCAGAAGTTATTATCAACAGTTATATGCCAATAAGCTAAGCAACCTAGATGAAATGGATGCATTCCTGGAAAACTATAAACTCCCAAAATTGAATCAGGAAGAAATTGACAACCTGAATAGACCAATATCTGGTAACGAGTTTGAAGTGGTGATCAAAAACCTCCCAAAAAACAAGAGCCCAGGACCTGATGGATTCCCCGGGGAATTCTACCAAACTTTCAAAGAAGAAATAACACCTATTCTCCTGAAGCTGCTTCAAAAAATTGAAGCAGAAGGAAAACTTCCTGACTCTTTCTATGAAGCCAGCATTACCCTGATCCCCAAACCAAGCAAAGACCCTACCAAAAAGGAGAATTTCAGACCAATATCACTCGTGAATATGGATGCTAAGATTCTCAACAAGATCCTAGCAAACAGGATCCAACAGTACATTAAAAAGATTATCCACCAGGACCAGGTGGGATTCATCCCTGGGCTACAAGGATGGTTCAACATTCGCAAATCAATCAATGTGATAGAACAAATTAATAAGAGAAGAGAGAAAAACCACCTGGTCCTCTCAATTGATGCAGAAAAAGCATTAGACAAAATCCAGCATCCGTTCCTGATTAAAACGCTTCAAAGTATAGGGATAGAGAGAACATTCCTGAACTTCATCTAATCTATGTATGAAAGACCCACAGAAAATACCATCCTCAATGGGAAAGAGCTTGTGTCCTTCCCATTGAGATCAAAAACACGACAAGGATGCCCACTCTCACCACTCTTGTTCAACATAGTATTAGAAGTCCTAGCAACAGCAATCAGACAACAAAGAGAAATAAAAGGTATCCAAATTGGTAATGAAGAAGTCAAACTCTCTCTCTTTGCAGATGACATGATTCTTTATATGGAAAACCCAAAAGACTCCACCTCCAAACTACTAGAACTCATACAGCAATTCAGCAACGTGGCAGGATACAAAGTCAATGTACAGAAATCAGTGGCTTTCTTATACACTAACAATGAAAATACAGAAAGGGAAATTAGAGAATCGATTCCATTTACTATAGCACCAAGAACTATAAGATACCGGGGAATAAACCTAACCAAAGAGGTTAAGGATCTGTACTCAAGGAACTACAGAGCACTTATGAAAGAAATTGAAGAAGACACAAAAAGATGGAAGACCATTCCATGCTCTTGGATCGGAAGAATAAACATTGTTAAAATGTCTATACTGCCTAGAGCAATCTATACTTTTAATGCTATTCTGATCAAAATTCCACCGGTATTCTTCAAAGAGCTGGAGCAAATAATCCTAAAATTTGTATGGAATCAGAAGAGACCCCGAATCGCTAAGGAAATGTTGAAAAACAAAAATAAAACTGGGGGCATCACGTTACCTGCTTTCAAGCTTTACTACGAAGCTGTGATCACCAAGACAGCATGGTACTGGCATAAAAACAGACACATAGACCAGTGGAACAGAGTAGAGAGTCCAGATATGGACCCTCAACTATATGGTCAAATAATCTTCGACAAAACAGGAAAAAATATACAGTGGAAAAAAGACCGTCTCCTCAATAAATGGTGCTGGGAAAACTGGGCAGCTATATGTAGAAGAATGAAACTCGACCATCCTCTTACACCGTACACAAAGATAAACTCAAAATGGAAAAAAGACCTCAATGTGAGACAGGAATCCATCAGAATCCTAGAGGAGAACATAGGCAGTAATCTCTTCGATATCAGCCACAGCAACTTCTTTCAAGATATGTCTCCAAAGGCAAAGGAAACAAAAGCGAAGATGAGCTTTTGGGACTTCATCAAAATCAAAATCTTCTGCACAGGAAAGGAAACAGTCAAGAAAACAAAGAGGCAACCCACGGAATGGGAGAAGATATTTGCAAATGACAGTACAGACAAAAGGTTAATATCCAGGATCTACAATGCACTCCTCAAACTCAACACACACAAAACAGATAATCATATCAAAAAATGGACAGAAGATATGGACAAACACTTCTCCAATAAAGACATACAAATGGCTATCAGACACATGAAAAAATGTTCATCATCACTAGCCATCAGGGAGATTCAAATTAAAACTACATTTAGATATCACCTTCCACTAGTTAGAATGGCCAAAATTAGCAAGACAGGAAACAACATGTGTTGGAGAGGATGTGAGAAAGGGGAACCCTCTTACACTGTTGGTGTGAATGGAAGTTGGTGCAGCCTCTTTGGAGAAGAGTGTGGAAATTCCTCAAGAAATTAAAAATAGAGTTTCCCTATGACCCTGCCATTGCACTCCTGGGTATTTACCCCAAAGACACCATCTCTGAGCACAGAAGTGCATGTAAAACACAACTTGATCTTTTCCTTGTTCTGGTCTTGTTCTAGTTCTCTACTTTTGCTGGGTGTTCCATTTAATCCTAACACAAATGCCATCATCAGACTCTTCATTATGATTACTAATATTTCATTCATCTGTCACCTTTAAAATTTCACTCCATGATCATCCCACTGGCAATAATACAATCAAAAATATTCCACCTGGGATGCCTGGGTGACCCAGTCAGTTAAGATCTGACTATTGGTTTAGACTCAGGATAATCTCAGGGTGGTGAGACCGAGCCCTGCATCAGGCTCTGCACCAGTAGGGAGTCTTCTTGGGATTCTCTCTCTCCCTCCCATCACCCCCCCATCCCTTGCATCCTCTCTCTCTCTCTCTCTCCCTATTAATAAATAAATAAATCTTTAAAAAATGCTCCATCTATTTTAGTTGTATATTCTTTAAAGGGTTAAAGTGATCATTTCCACATTTGGGGAGGTAGAAAGAATTATCACTACAATAAAAGACCAGATTCAGGTCAGGCTTTAATATCTGCACTATCATAACAGGCACTAGAGCACAAAACACTGTAGTATAAAAATGATTTAAAGGAATTAACTAAGTGAGAGGAGGTTACTGTGTTGATGCTGTACCATTCCATCTTAAAACATGACACCTTTACGTGAATGCCGTGATCGGTTCAGTTTACTGAGCTCTTTCAGTCCCACAGTGATCAAAGCTCAACCACTGGGGAGTGAAATGTTTTCAATTACTCAAGCATTCACTGGAGACACTGTGGAGCAGAGAACAATTAAGAAACAGATAAACCTAAGGCATTAAATGAAGAACTCTAGTCCTCAAGGATAAAGATGACAAGGAGTTATTAACCTCAAGCACTGAAAGCCTCTCCATTTTACCCCAGCCTGGTTATCTGCCTTCCTTAAAATGTGATCTGTTAATTTCTGTTTATGGACTTTGAAGTCAACACCTACTGCTGCTAAGTGTTCAATACTTTTATTGATTCCTGAGTGCTAGAAACATCTACACTAAATTTTCCAAACCAATGAAACCCTATGAAGACCCAAATGATTGTGGATTAGCCCATTTTTTTGCTTATGTGTGCTGCAACTGTAATCTTACAATCTTCTACTCTGGAAATGGAAAAGCACCGTCCATATACTACCATCTTGATGGAGATACTCCTCACTCTGATATATTATTGCCCCAATCTTTCTATAATTGTGTGTAACCAAGATCACTGTAACCATCTTCACTTCAAAATATTCTGTTGTCATTATTCTGAATTTCTGTGAGTTCTGTTTGGGTTGATATTCAGTTCATACTGAACTTGGTCAAAATAAAGAAATCCTACAGAGAGGAGGACCTTTAGGGGGTAGAATAGCAGCAAGAAACAATAGCAGAGACAGCAACTACTGCACATCTGACCAAGCTCCAAAGGGGGTAGAATAGCAGCAAGAAACAATAGCAGAAACAGCAACTACTGCACATCTGACCAAGCTCCTTATTCAATTCTCTTCTCACAATACTTGATTTACATGAAGATCATTTTTGGGCTAGTGAAATAGCTTAGGAAGCTCTTCCCTTCCAATGAAGCAGCAAAATATGTGATCAATATTCACATATCCACTCTGAGCACCTTCTCAGTTCCTTTTGCACTGCTTTTCTGCAATGAATGTTTATATATATATATAAAATCAGTGAGATGATTAAGTGAAATTAAATAGAAAAAACACTATAAAAGTTTATGAAAACATACAAATACAATTTTTAGGGGTAACTTTAGAGATCTGTAACTTTGGAGGTGCCAATAAGGATAGTGGAAGAGCACGGGATTGTTCATTTGGATATTTGCATAGTTTATAACTACAGTTCTTACCATGTCTATCCATTACTTCCAAAAGCAAACCCAGGGTGTACTACTAGATGATGCTGTGGGTTCTTATTTTGATGAAGAGTAACTTCTGGTCATAGAAATTTGACCACATTTCATTATCGATAACCACAATTATTAAAATCACATCTTGCCTTTGATGTGGTCTTCACATTGCACACACATGCTTTCTGTGAGCACCAATAACTCACTAAGCTCCTTCCCTTTCCTCCACTCCTTTTATACAACAAGCACAACTTTCGAATTCCAACACTTCTTCATGCTTTTCATAATTTTCTAGAATACATTTAACTGGTCTTGTTTAACATGGCCTGATATAACACTTCCTTAGAATGCATAAGCTCACCAGGGAACCAGTTTTTAAGAAAACTCTCTTATTGAAAAAAATCATAATAAAATTCTAAAACCCAGAAATCAGCACCGTCTTAAAACTTGATCTTGATTTAAGAAATATCATTTCCTTTCCATTCTTTTTCAAGATTTATTTTAGAGAGAGAGAGACAGAGCAAGAAAGGACAAAAGTGCAGCAGGTAGGGTGGGGGGCGGGCACAGAGTCTCAAGTGAACTCCTACACAAGCAGGGAGACCTAGGAAGGGGCTCAATCTCATGATCCCAAGATCACCACTGGAGCCAAAAACCAAGAGTCAGCCGCTCAACCAACTGCATCACCTAGGCACCCCATTTCCTTTCCATTCTTAAAAGAAAACATATTCCCAAAGTTGGCCTTTCCATCTTAACTTTTACTGTGCTTTTAAAACATCATATTGTCATGATATAATGCATTTTCTTTAACTGACAAAGGAGATATAAATATTGTAAGTAGTTTATTCTTGTGACTACATTTTATAAAGTAATTTAAGAAATATAATTTTAGAAGGACAACTATTATTAACATTCACTATTCCCTACAAAATACAATGTGCACTCCTGTACCCTCTATGTCCTTCCAACATGGTGACTAGAAAGAGATTTATCCTGGACCTTATAGAGTCATTTGAGAGGAAGCTCAAAGACTTTATAGTCTGTCTTCCCAAAGCATCTTTAGATGATTACTTCATAAAGGTGAGAAGAAGAGGTGAAATAGGAACTTTAAATTATAGCTCTATAGAATAAGCAATAGAAAAAGTGATTGTTAAATAAATTTCACTTTTATAGAATGTCAGATTTATTTGCTTCATCTCCCAAATCAGCTTTTGGATCCTTAGTATTTTTTTGAGTTTACGCTATTATTTTAAATGTCCAATATTTTATACTTGTGAAACATAACCATGACATTTTTATTGTGCTATGCAAAAAACAATAAATGCAGAATACTCATTTTGTTTATAGAAAAAGGAAAACTTTTGAGGTTATGGTCTATAACAGTTAAACTAATATCTCTGAGAAGTTAGCGTTACATGGATAATCTAGTCAAAGTAATTCATTTCCAAATTTATTAAAAGAACTTAAATATTTAAAAACTTTTTTATTTATGATAAGTAAATGTTCTGATATCTGCTTACCTAAAATATTCTGGACGCCACTAAATGTTTGCGAAATGAAAAAACAAACAAAAAGACAATCTGAGGGAAGAACAAGTGCAAAGGGCCTGAGTTGGGAGGACCAGGTAACTGTGGAACTAAACTGAGGCCCTTTTAGTTAAACCCTCCCCCACACAAAAATAGAAAAATGACTTAGGTTTGGGTGTTGTTGGAGAGACATAGCACGTAAGATGTGGTATGCCACATTGAAGCATTATCCTGAGGTCAACAAAGAACTTCTAAAAGGCATTATTCCAGGACCTAACAGAATCCAATTTGAATTAAAAAAAAAAATCACTGTGGCTGCATGGTAAAACATGTATTAGAGGTGGAGGGTCAGCATGGGTGTGTGTGGGGAGACCAGATACAAGGCTACTGTGTTTGTCTAAGTGAGAAAGAGATGTTTTCAGAATGGGTACTACTCCAGTTCACATTCAGAGGACAAAGTCATTGGGCAGGGTGATGGATTGGATATGGCAACTGCAACTGTGCCACTTTGTCAACCTGGATGGGTGTTTGGTGCCAAACCCTGAGATAGGAAACATTTGAGTGCCGGTGTTAGGAACTGCATTGTGAATCATGTTTCTTCCTGTTTCTGTTGATTGCTCCAATACTGAAGGAAAATTGTGGCCCAGCTCCAACAAGTATATAAGATTTGAAGGTATGCATGTTGTGTGACCTCATTCCTGGCTCCATCTGCTTTTGCAAATTTTGTTTTTATTTTGTCTCATTTTTCTTAATTTAAATGTACATTATGTCCTTCTGAGTTGTTTGCATTCTTATAAGGTATCTTAACTATTTTTCAAATGATATGTGACATAAAATAAATAATAGATACTAATTATATGAAAACTTTTAATGAAGTCAGTGAATTTTAAATTTTTTATTTTATTAACATATAATGTATTATTAGCCCCAGGGGTACAGGTCTGTGAATCACCAGGTTTACACACTTCACAGCACTCACTGTAGCACATACCTTCCCCAATGTCCATAACCCCACCCCCCTTCTCCCAATCCCCTTCCCCCTGGCAACCCTCAGTTTGTTTTGTGAGATTTAGAGTCTCTTATGGTTTGTCTTCTTCCCGATCCCATCTTGTTTCATTTAGTCTTTTCCTCTTCCCCAAACCCGCCATGTTGCCTCTCAACTTCCTCATATTAGAAAGATCATATGATAATTGTCTTTCTCTGACTGAAGTCACTGAATTTTAAATAATATGGTAGCATGTAAAATAGTATACTCATTGGAATATTAGCTATACTGGAAAATAAAAGTGCTAATTCAAAATACTTACATTAGAGTTGGCACTTTTACCACTATGCAGTTATTATTATTATTTTATTATTATTATTATTAGTGACTACCTTTCATCATTAAATAGTGACTCTTCCAATTGGCTTACTACTGCCATATCATTAGAGAGGTCCGACTTGGCTTTCAGTTTAAAAACAGTTAGTGAGCTCCTATTATATGCCATGGACTTTCTGAACACTGGAAATTTAACAGTAAATAAATTATGGTTTTATTTTTTAGATGTTTTAACACCCATAGAGAAACGTTGGAAGGGCATTCTATTATGAGTGATGGTACTCATCATAGTAGCAGCAGCATCTCTCTACAGGATATGTACTGATAAAACAGTATAAAGTTGGCTAAAAATAAATAAAATTTTGAAGTCCTACTGATCATAAAAATCTTCTTGATACTCATAACTAAGAAACTGGTTAATTAATTGCTGCCTATCTGATGGGAACTTTTTTAAAGAAGATTTTATTTATTTATTTATTTATTTGACAGAGAGAAAGAGATCACAAGTAGCTAGAGCAGCACACAGAGAGAGAGGGGGAAGAGAGAGAGGAGAGAGCCTGATGGGGGGTGGGGGGCTTGATCCCAGGACCCTGAGATCATGACCTGAGCCAAAGGCAGAGGCTTAACCCACTGAGCCACACAGGCACCCCCTGATGGGAACTTTTTACTAGTACTCCAGAAAGCTCTGTTCTCAAGTTTATTGAACACATCTACTACTGACTTCGATGAAAAGCAAAAAGATGGTCATTAGCTGTAGATAACATAGCACTACAAGAAATACCAACATGCAGGGGGATAGGTCAGTACTCACAAAGCTTTTCACAGAAAATAAACAATATCAATCTAATACAGAGGAAGCACAGCTTAGTAGTAACATGTGTGCAACAGGCTTGAAGGTTTTATGTGATAGTTAATTTGATAAAATGACTATATGACATGATTACTGAAAATTGAGTGCATTCTTTGGCTACCTTGGGTGAAATAAAACACAGAGTATTGTCTTAGTCTGTGTAGGTTGCCATAACAAAATATAATAGACTGGGTGACTTAAACAACAGAAATTTTTTTTTTTTTCACAGTTCTGGAGACTGGGAAGCTCACGTATCAAGGCGTTGGTCAGTTTGATTCCTAGTGTGGACTCTTCCTGGCTGGCAGAAATTGCCTTTTTGCTATGTCCTCATATGTGGGAGAGAGACAATTCAAGCTCTCTCCTATCTGGTCTCATAAGGACACTGATCCTATTGGATTGGTGCCCAACCCTTATGACCTCATTTAACCTTAATTACCTTTATAAAGCACTGCCTTCAAATACAGCCATATTGGGGGCTGGGCTTCAACATATGTATTTTGAGGGGATATAAACATTCAGTCCATAACAAGTACCTTGCCTAAGGGATATAACCTCCTATGTAATTACATTACAGGAGATACTGTTTCTGGTTTTAGATCTCCCATTTTAAGAAATATGTAGATAAGCTACCTGTGTTAAGAAGAGAGCAATTGAAATGGAGCAAATATGGAACAGATGCAGACTAAATGATGTTTAGTCCAGAAAAATGATGACTGTTTTAGAGGAGAAGAACATGATTTGAATGGGCTGTCATGAAGAAGAAAATTTTACTGAAAGTCCCCAACAAATTCTAGGGAAAAAATCAGTGTGCCAAATGTGTCAAGAAAGACAGCTGTCACTATAGAAATTCATTTACACATGTGGAGCCATCCAAGGAAAAGTGTGTTACCTTGGGAAGTACTGCCTTTTGGTAATTTGAGATATTTGAAAAGAAGCTGGAAAATTATTTTGCCAAGATCATTTAGTAGATTTAATGTTTTAATCAAAGAGGAAATTTTAAAAATGGAGCCAAGATGCCCTTCAACGGACGAATGGATAAGGAAGATGTGGTCCATATATACTATGGAGTATTATGCCTCCATCAGAAAGGATGAATACCCAACTTTTGTAGCAACATGGACGGGACTGGAAGAGTTTATGCTGAGTAAAATAAGTCAAGCAGAGAGAGTCAATTATCATATGGTTTCACTTATTTGTGGAGCATAACAAATATCATGGAGGACAAGGGGTGTTAGAGAGGAGAAGGGAGTTGGGGTAAATTGGAAGGGGAGGTGAATCACAAGATATTATGGACTCTGAAAAACAATCTGAGGGGTTCAAAGTGGCGGAGGGGTGGGAGGTTGGGGTACCAGGTGGTGGGTATTATAGAGGGCACGGATTGCATGGAGCATTGGGTGTGGTGAAAAAATAATGAAGACTGTTTTTCTGAAAATAAATAAATTGAAAAAATTTTTTAAAAAATGGAGACAAATGAAAATGAAACCACAATGGTCCAAAATGTTTGGGATATAGCAAAAGCAGTTCTAAAAGTAAAGTTTATAGCAACACAAGCCTACCTCAAGAAGAAAAATCCCAAACAACCTAACTTCACACCTAAAGGAGCTAGAAAAAGAAGAATGAACAAAATCCTGAATAGATCAATGAAACCAGGAGCTTTGTTCTCTGAAAAGATCAACATAAGTGATAAACTTTTAGGTAGATTCATCCAGAATAGAGAACAAAAAACATGCAAACTAACAAACAAAACAAAAGACACAGAGAGGGCTCAAACAAAATAAAAATAAAAGAAGAGAAATAACCACCTACAGAATACAATGGATTATAAGAGAAGATTATGAAAAATATATGCTAACCAATTGGACAACTTACGAGAAATGGCTCAATTCCTAGAAGCATTTAGCTTCCCAAAATTGAATCGGGAAGAAATAGAAAATTTGAACAAACTAATTACCAGGAATGAAATTGAATCAGTCATCAAAAAAATCTCAACAAACAATTCTACCTAACCCTTAAGAAAGAGTTCATACCTATTCTTCTCAAATTATTCCAAAAAAAAAAAAAAAAGAAAAAAAGAAAGAAAAGAAAACTTCCAAATTCATTTTACAAGGCCAGCATTACCCTGATACAAAAGCAATCACCACAAAACAGGAGACCTATAGGCCAGCATCTCTGACAAATAAGCATGGAAAAATCCTAGACAAAGTATTAGCAGACCAAATTCAACAACATTAAAAATAAACAAACAAGTAACAGTTAACATAATCATATGGGATTTATTCCTCTAATGCAAGGGTGGTTCAGTATTTGCAAATCAGTCAAAGTGATGCATTGCATAAACAAAAGAAATGATAAGAACCTTATGATTATCTCAATAGATAAAACCATTTGACATAAAAAGCATTTGACAAAGTATAACATCCATTCATGGTAAAAACAAAAACAAAAAAACCTCTCAACAAAGTTGGTTAGAAGAAACATATCTCAGCATAATAAACAGCCTACATGAAATACCCATTGATAAGATCATACTCAATGATGAAAAACTGAGAGCTTTACCCCTAAAATCAGAAAGAAGACAAGAATGTTTACTCTCAGATTCACGAGTCAAGATGGCGGAGAAGTAGCAAGCTGAGACTGCTTCAGCTAGCCGGAGATCAGCTAGATAGCTTATCTAAAGATTGCAAACACCTGAAAATCCATCGGCAGACCGAAGAGAAGAAGAACAGCAATTCTGGAAACAGAAAAACAACCACTTTCTGAAAGGTAGGACCGGCGGAGAAGTGAATCCAAAGTGACGGGAAGATAGACCCCGGGGGGAGGGGCCGGCTCCCGGCAAGCGGCGGAGCAACCGGGCACAAAATCAGGACTTTTAAAAGTCTGTTCCGCTGAGGGACATCTCTCCAGAGGCTAAACCGGGGCAAAGCCCACGCGGGGTCAGCGTGGCCTCAGGTCCCGCAGGGTCACTGAAGGATCGGGGGGTGTCTGAGTTTCGCAGAGCTTGCGGGTATTGGAACGGGAAAGCCGGCTACAGAAACAGAGCCGACAGTAAGCTCACAGCTCGGTGTTACCTTGAACCGATCGCAGGCTCGGTGAGCTCGGAGCGCAGACGGAGGTCAGGCAGACGGGAGTAACTGGGCGCTGTTCTCTGAGGGCGCACTGAGGAGTGGGGCCCTGGGCTCTCGGCTCCTCCGGGCCGGAGACCAGGAGGCCGCCATTTGTATTCCCGTCCTCCGGAACTCTACGGAAAGCGCTCAGGGAACAAAAGCTCCTGAAAGCAAACCCGAGCGGATTACTCACCCCGGCCCCGGGTAAGGGTGGTGTAATTCCGCCTGGGGCAAAGACACTTGAGAATCACTACAACAGGCCCCTCCCCCAGAAGATCAACAAGAAATCCAGCCAAGACCAAGTTCACCTACCAAGGAGTGCGGTTTCAATACCAAGGAGAGCAGCAGAATTCCAGAGGAGGAGTAAGCCAAGCACGGAACTCATGGCTTTTTTCCTGTGATTTTTTTTTAGTCTTGCAGTTAATTTAATTTTTTATTTTTCATTTTTTTTTTCTTTTTCTTCTCGCCTTCGGGAAAAATTTTTTTTTTTAACTGTTACCTTTTTCTTTTTTAACGATTTTTTACTAGTTTATCTAATATATATATTTTTTCTTTTTTACATTTTTCTCAGGTGTTTTCTTTTTTAAAAAAAATTTTTTTTTCTTTTCTTTTTTTTTCTTTCTTCCTTTCTGAACCTCTTTTTATCCCCTTTCTCCCCACTCACGATTTTGGATCTCTTCTAATTTAGTTAAAGCAAATTTTCCTGGGGTTGTTGCCACCCTTTTAGTATTTTACTTGCCCCTTCATTTACTCTTATTTGGCCAAAATGACAAGACGTAAAAATTCAACGCAAAAAAGAGAACAAGAGGCAGTACCAAAGGCTAGGGACCTAATCAATACAGACATCGGTAATATGTCAGATCTAGAGTTCAGAATGACAATTCTCAAGGTTCTAGCCGGGCTCGAAAAAGGCATGGAAGATATTAGAGAAACCCTCTCGAGAGATATAAAAGCCCTTTCTGGAGAAATAAAAGAACTAAAATCTAACCAAGTTGAAATCAAAAAAGCTATTAATGAGGTGCAATCAAAAATGGAGGCTCTAACTGCTAGGATAAATGAGGCAGAAGAAAGAATTAGTGATATAGAAGACCAAATGACAGAGAATAAAGAAGCTGAGCAAAAGAGGGACAAACAGCTACTGGACCACGAGGGGAGAATTCGAGAATTAAGTGACACCATAAGACGAAACAACATTAGAATAATTGGGATTCCAGAAGAAGAAGAAAGAGAGAGGGGAGCAGAAGGTATACTGGAGAGAATTATTGGGGAGAATTTCCCCAATATGGCAAAGGGAACGAGCATCAAAATTCAGGAGGTTCAGAGAACGCCCCTCAAAATCAATAAGAATAGGCCCACACCCCGTCACCTAATAGTAAAATTTACAAGTCTCAGTGACAAAGAGAAAATCCTGAAAGCAGCTCGGGAAAAAAAGTCTGTAACATACAATGGTAAAAATATTAGATTGGCAGCTGACTTATCCACAGAGACCTGGCAGGCCAGAAAGAGCTGGCATGATATTTTTAGAGCACTAAACGAGAAAAACATGCAGCCCAGAATACTATATCCAGCTAGGCTATCATTGAAAATAGAAGGAGAGATTAAAAGCTTCCAGGACAAACAACAACTGAAAGAATTTGCAAATACCAAACCAGCTCTACAGGAAATATTGAAAGGGGTCCTCTAAGCAAAGAGAGAGCCTACAAGTGGTAGATCAGAAAGGAACAGAGACCATATACAATAACAGTCACCTTACAGGCAATACAATGGCACTAAATTCATATCTCTCAATAGTTACCCTGAATGTGAATGGGCTAAATGCCCCTGTCAAAAGACACAGGGTATCAGAATGGATAAAAAAACAAAACCCATCTATATGTTGCCTCCAAGAAACTCATTTTAAGCCCGAAGACACCTCCAGATTTAAAGTGAGGGGGTGGAAAAGAATTTACCATGCTAATGGACATCAGAAGAAAGCAGGAGTGGCAATCCTTATATCAGATCAATTCAATTTTAAGCCAAAAACTATAATAAGAGATGAGGAAGGACACTATATCATACTCAAAGGGTCTGTCCAACAAGAAGATTTAACAATTTTAAATATCTATGCCCCCAACGTGGGAGCAGCCAACTATATAAACCAATTAATAACAAAATCAAAGAAACACATCAACAACAATACAATAATAGTAGGGGACTTTAACACTCCCCTCACTGAAAAGGACAGGTCATCCAAGCAAAAGATCAGCAAGGAAATAAAGGCCTTAAACGACACACTGGACCAGATGGACATCACAGATATATTCAGAACATTTCATCCCAAAGCAACAGAATACACATTCTTCTCTAGTGCACATGGAACATTCTCCAGAATAGATCACATCCTCGGTCCTAAATCAGGACTCAACCGGTATCAAAAGATTGGGATCATTCCCTGCATATTTTCAGACCACAATGCTCTAAAGCTAGAACTCAACCACAAAAGGAAGTTTGGAAAGAACCCAAATACATGGAGACTAAACAGTATCCTTCTAAAGAATGAATGGGTCAACCGGGAAATTAAAGAAGAATTGAAAAAAATCATGGAAACAAATGATAATGAAAATACAACGGTTCAAAATCTGTGGGACACAATAAAGGCAGTCCTGAGAGGAAAATATATAGCGGTACAAGCCTTTCTCAAGAAACAAGAAAGGTCTCAGGTACACAACCTAACCCTACACCTAAAGGAGCTGGAGAAAGAACAAGAAAGAAACCCTAAGCCCAGCAGGAGAAGAGAAATCATAAAGATCAGAGCAGAAATCAATGAAATAGAAACCAAAAAAACAATAGAAAAAATCAACGAAAGTAGGAGCTGGTTCTTTGAAAGAATTAATAAAATTGATAAACCCCTGGCCCAACTTATCAAAAAGAAAAGAGAAAGGACCCAAATAAATAAAATCATGAATGAAAGAGGAGAGATCACAACTAACACCAAAGAAATACAAACTATTATAAGAACATACTATGAGCAACTCTACGGCAATAAATTTGACAATCTGGAAGAAATGGATGCATTCCTAGAAACATATAAACTACCACAACTGAACCAGGAAGAAATAGAAAGCCTGAACAGACCCATAACCAGTAAGGAGATTGAAACAGTCATTAAAAATCTCCAAACAAACAAAAGCCCAGGGCCAGATGGCTTCCCGGGGGAATTCTACCAAACATTTAAAGAAGAACTAATTCCTATTCTCCTGAAACTGTTCCAAAAGATAGAAATGGAAGGAAAACTTCCAAAGTCATTTTATGAGGCCAGCATCACCTTGATCCCAAAACCAGACAAGGATCCCACCAAAAAAGAGAGCTATAGACCGATATCCTTGATGAACACAGATGCGAAAATACTCAACAAAATACTAGCCAATAGGATTCAACAGTACATTAAAAAGATTATTCACCACAACCAAGTGGGATTTATTCCAGGGCTGCAAGGTTGGTTCAACATCCGCAAATCAGTCAATGTGATACAACACATCAATAAAAGAAAGAACAAGAACCATATGATACTTTCAATAGATGCTGAAAAAGCATTTGACAAAGTACAGCATCCCTTCCTGATCAAAACTCTTCAAAGTGTAGGGATAGAGGGCACATACCTCAATATCATCAAAGCCATCTATGAAAAACCCACCGCAAATATCATTCTCAATGGAGAAAAACTGAAAGCTTTTCCGCTAAGGTCAGGAACACGGCAGGGATGTCCATTATCACCACTGCTATTCAACATAGTACTAGAGGTCCTAGCCTCAGCAATCAGACAACAAAAGGAAATTAAAGGCATCCAAATCGGCAAAGAAGAAGTCAAATTATCACTCTTCGCAGATGATATGATACTATATGTGGAAAACCCAAAAGACTCCACTCCAAAACTGCTAGAACTTATACAGGAATTCAGTAAAGTGTCAGGATATAAAATCAATGCACAGAAATCAGTTGCATTTCTCTACACCAACAGCAAGACAGAAGAAAGAGATATTAAGGAGTCAATCCCATTTACAATTGCATCCAAAACCATAAGATACCTAGGAATAAACCTAACCAAAGAGACACAGAATCTATACTCAGAAAACTATAAAGTACTCATGAAAGAAATTGAGGAAGACACAAAGAAATGGAAAAATGTTCCATGCTCCTGGATTGGAAGAATAAATATTGTGAAAATGTCTATGCTACCTAAAGCAATCTACACATTTAATGCAATTCCTATCAAAGTACCATCCATCTTTTTCAAAGAAATGGAACAAATAATGCTAAAATTTATATGGAACCAGAAAAGACCTCGAATAGCCAAAGGGATATTGAAAAAGAAAGCCAACGTTGGTGGCATCACAATTCCGGACTTCAAGCTCTATTACAAAGCTGTCATAATCAAGACAGCATGGTACTGGCACAAAAACAGACACATAGATCAATGGAACAGAATAGAGAGCCCAGAAATAGACCCTCAAATCTATGGTCAACTCATCTTTGACAAAGCAGGAAAGAATGTCCAATGGAAAAAAGACAGCCTCTTCAATAAATGGTGCTGGGAAAATTGGACAGCCACATGCAGAAAAATGAAATTGGACCATTTCCTTACACCACACACAAAAATAGACTCAAAATGGATGAAGGACCTCAATGTGCGAAAGGAATCCATCAAAATCCTTGAGGAGAACACAGGCAGCAACCTCTTCGACCTCTGCCTCAGCAACATCTTCCTAGGAACAACGCAAAAGGCAAGGGAAGCAAGGGAAAAAATGAACTATTGGGATTTCATCAAGATCAAAAGCTTTTGCACAGCAAAGGAAACAGTTAACAAAATCAAAAGACAACTGACAGAATGGGAGAAGATATTTGCAAACGACATATCAGATAAAGGACTAGTGTCCAGAATCTATAAAGAACTTAGCAAACTCAACACCCAAAGAACAAATAATCCAATCAAGAAATGGGCAGAGGACATGAACAGACATTTCTGCAAAGAAGACATCCAGATGGCCAACAGACACATGAAAAAGTGCTCCATATCACTCGGCATCAGGGAAATACAAATCAAAACCACAATGAGATATCACCTCACACCAGTCAGAATGGCTAAAATCAACAAGTCAGGAAATGACAGATGCTGGCGAGGATGTGGAGAAAGGGGAACCCTCCTACACTGTTGGTGGGAATGCAAGCTGGTGCAGCCACTCTGGAAAACAGCATGGAGATTCCTCAGAATGTTGAAAATAGAACTGCCCTATGACCCAGCAATTGCACTATTGGGTATTTACCCTAAAGATACAAATGTAGTGATCCAAAGGGGCACATGCACCCGAATGTTTATAGCAGCAATGTCCACAATAGCCAAACTATGGAAAGAACCTAGATGTCCATCCACAGATGAATGGATCAAGAAGATGTGGTATATATACACAATGGAATACTATGCAGCCATCAAAAGAAATGAAATCTTGCCATTTGCGACAACATGGATGGAACTCTAGCGTATCATGCTTAGCGAAATAAGTCAAGCAGAGAAAGACAACTATCATATGATCTCCCTGATATGAGGAAGTGGTGATGCAACATGGAGGCTTAAGTGGGTAGGAGAAGAATAAATGAAACAAGATGGGATTGGGAGGGAGACAAACCATAAGTGACTCTTAATCTCACAAAACAAACTGAGGGTTGCTGGGGGGAGGGGGTTTGGGAGAAGGGGGTGGGATTATGGACATTGGGGAGGGTATGTGCTTTGGTGAGTGCTGTGAAGTGTGTAAACCTGGTGATTCACAGACCTGTACCCCTGGGGATAAAAATATATGTTTATAAAAAAAAAAAAAAAAGAAAGGACAAATACCCAACTTTTGTAGCAACATGGACGGGACTGGAAGAGATTATGCTGAGTGAAATAAGTCAAGCAGAGAGAGTCAATTATCATATGGTTTCACTTATTTGTGGAGCATAACAAATAGCATGGAGGACATGGGGAGTTAGAGAGGAGAAGGGAGTTGGGGGAAATTGGAAGGGGAGGTGAACCATGAGAGACTATGGACTCTGAAAAACAATCTGAGGGTTTTGAAGGGGTGGGGGGTGGGAGGTTGGGGTACCAGGTGGTGGGTATTATAAAGGGCACGAATTGCATGGAGCACTGGGTGTGGTGAAAAATAATGAATACTGTTATGCTGAAAATAAAAAATAAATTAAAAAAAAAATGTTTACTCTCAATACTTTCATTCAATGTATAAGTAAGTTCCAGTCACAGTGATCAGACAAGAGAAAGAAATAAAAGGCTTTCAAATTGGTAAGGAAGAAGTAAAACTTTCACTATGTGCAGATGACAAATACTATATATAGAAAACCCTAAAGATGCCACCAAATAAACTACTAGAACTGATAAATGAATTCAATAAAGTCAGAGGATATAAAATCAATATACAGAAATCCACTGCATTTCTACACTCTAACAATGAAATAGAAGTAAAATTTTTAAAAAGTCCTATTTACAACTACACCAAAACAATAAAATGCCTAGTACTAAACAACCAAGGTGGCGAAATCTCAAAAACTATAAAATACTGATGAAAGAAACTGAAAACCACAAAAAGAAACGGAAAGACATTCCATGCTCATGGACTGGAAGAACAAATATTGTTAAAATATCTATGCTACCCAAAGCAATCTATAGATTTAATGCAATTCCTATCAAAATACCAACAGAATTTTTCACAGAACTAGAATAAACAATCCTAAAATCTGTATGGAACCTCAAAAGATTCTGAATAGTCAAAGCAATCTTGAAAAAGAAGAATAAAACTGGAAGTGTCTTAATTCCAGACTTCCAGCTCTATTACAGAGCTATTGTAATCAAAACAATCTGCTCTTGGCACAAAAATAAACACACAGAGCCATGGCACTGAATAGAAATCCCAGAAACAAATACACAATTAAGTATATACGTATGTATGGATGTGAATATGTATGTATGTATGTAGTCAATTAATCTTCAACAAAAGAAGCAAGCATATGCAGCAGCAAAAAGTCTTTTCTACAAATTGTGTTGGGGAAACTGGACAGCTACATGGAAAAAAAAATGAAAATGGACTACTCTCTTACACCATACACAAAAATAAACTAGAAATGGTTTAAGGACCTAAATGTGGGACTGAAACAATAAAAACCCTCGAAGAGAGCACAGGTGGAAACTTCTCTTGACATTGGCCATATCAATGTTTTTTCTAGATCTGTGTCTTGAGGCAAGGGAAACAAAAGCAAAGAAAACTACTAGGAGTATATCAAAATAAAAACCTCCCCAGTCAAGAAAATGATCAACAAAACTACAAGACAATCTATTGAATGGGAGAATATATTTTCGAATGACATATATGATACGTGGTTAGTACCCAAAATATATAAAGAACTTATACAACTCAACCCAAATAATCTAACTAAAAGTGGGCAGAAGACATGAACAGACATTTCTCCAAAGAAGACACCCAGATGGCTGAGCAGCATATGAAAAGATGCTCAACATTACTGACCACCAGGGAAATGCAATTCAAAACCACCATGAGATATTATCTAGTACCTGTCAGAATAGCTAAAATAAGAAACACAAGAAACACAAATTGGCAGATGAACTCTGGTGCACTGTTGGTGAGAATCCAAAAGCTGTAGCCACTTTGGAAAAGAGTATGGAGTTCCTTCAAAGTTAAAAAGCAAACTATCCTAAATTCTGGTAATTTCACTACTGGATATTTACCCAAAGAATACAAAAACACTAATTTAAAGAAATATATGCACCCCTATGTAACCATCCCTCAGAACAACGTACTGCTTAAAATATAACCCATGAGAAATTATACAAGCTATCAAGCATGCTTAGATGCAGCCTTGGGAAAAATGTACTAGCAACAGGCCTCTAGGGGACAGGACGATATACATCCTTGAAGCTGAGCAGCTGGGAACGCCTGTCCCGCTAAGGGGGGGGACACAGCGTGCTTCATTTTTCCGTTGTCTCCCCTTCCCCGGAGAGCACCAGCAGTTAGTCAGACAATCTTCTTGTTTGGGCTTACTCACTATAGGTCATGTACTATGGGACCAGACATATTTTGCATTTCTTCTTACTTACCTGCAAGACTCATGGTCAATGTGTAACCTACTCTGGCTTCTTTGTTGGCTGTTACCTACTTTCCAATAAATATGAGACTGAGGAGTCGTTCGGAAAACAGTCTTTTCCATGGTCGACCCCTGGTCCCTTTCTCTTGCAGCTGACTTGTTTGTGCCTCATTCTTCTCCCATGCGCCCTCTGGAAACAGCACCCCTATGTTTACTGAGCAAGTATTTACAATAGCCAAACTACGGAAGCAACCCAAGTGTCCACTGATAGGTGGAGGGATAAATATGTTATATATGTATATATGTTATTATATCTATGTCATATATGTATATATATGTATGTATATGTATATATGTATACATATGTACGTATACATATCAAATGATATATTATTCAGCCATAAAAAAGAATGAAATCTTGCCATTTGATCTAAAGAATATATGTAAAGTGAAATAAATCAGAGAATGACAAATACCATGATTTCACACTTATATGGAATTTAAAAAACAAAGCAAAAGAACAAGGAAAACAGAGACTAACAATAACAAGAAACCCAGACTCTTCATTATAGAGAACACAGTGATGGTTATCAGACGGGGGTGGGCGGGCGGATGGGTGAACCAGGTGAAGGGGACTAAGAGTATAACTAACTGAAGAGCTCAGAGTAACAGGTAAAACTGCTGAATCACGATTGAATCACTACACTGTACATCTGAAACTAATATAATAGTGTATATTAATTATACTGGAACTTAAGAAAGGATAATTTAGTAGATTCAAATATTCAAAGAAGGTTCTCATCTTTTGAGGTTTATTTTTTGATGCTGGTTTTATCATTACTAATATTTTTGTAATTTTCTCTGAGCCATCTACTCTCCTTAAAATTTTAAACTTTAGAGGCCAATAATGGTATTTACAGCTACAGGTTTACACACCTATCTAGCATGCATTATAATGCCACATATGTCTCTATATGTATATTTTGTTCAAAAACTCAGTTGCAAATAAACTGGGTTGAATGTTTAATTGACAAATTAAATAAAAAATACTGAGAATTTATCCAATCTGAAAAGTACCATTTATGTTATGACAACTTCATTAAGATCATTAAGATTATTAAACTGTTTCAAAAATTTCTTTCAAAATTCTTTTAAGGATGATTAGGATCAGATTCCACATATAATTCAAAGCTCTTTCTTCCAATATACCTACTAACAAAATTGAGAGTTGCAACTTTTTTTTTCTTTTTTTTGAGATAGTGTGAGTTGGGATGGGGAAGGGCAGAGGGAAAGAGAGAGTGAGTGACTATTAAACAGACTCCATGTCCAGTGTACAGCCTGACTCAGGGCTCGATCTCAGGACCCTGAGATCATGACCTGAGCAGAAATCAAGAGTCAGATGCCTAACCAACTAAACCACCCACGCACCCCAACAGCTGCAGCTTTCTTGATTGGTATCTCATTTTCAGACATTTTGCAACAAAGTGATTCAATAAATTAAACCCTTTTATAAATTTGATGTAGATATAGATCAATACCTAGGATGTCTATTTTCTGTAATTTAAGTTTCTCTGCCTAATAAAGCATCTGATGTGAGCCTGCTGATAATAGTTAGATATCTAAGGGCCTAAGACTTGAGATCCACTGAATTAACATTAGAGATGATCTCACTAAGAGGAGTCATAAGACTTAACCAGTCCTAAGTCAATTAATTTAAATGTTCATATGTATAAAAGCTTTTATTATATATGCTGTACATTATTTTGAGGAATAATTGACTAACATAATTTTATGTGTAAAACAGAATGATTAAGAAGTTCAAAATAATTAATGCATCCATCACCTCACATAGTTAACTTGTTTTTTTTTTTAATGAGAATGCTTAAGAGCTCCTCTAAGCAACCGTAAAATACACAGCATTATGTTACTAACTATATTCTCCAGGCTGTATCTCAAATCACCTGTATTCACTCTTATAATTGAAGGTGTGTACCATTTGACCTGTATCTTCCTGTTCCCCCTTCCCCTGCCCTTGGAAACCACCATCCTATTTGGTTTCTACAAAATGTGTTTTTTGTTTTTTGGGTTTTTTAACATTCCACATATAAGTGATACTACACAGTATTTGTCTTCCTCCATCTGGCTTATAGTGTAACACCTCCCAAGTTCATTCATGTTGTCACAAATGGCTGAATTTCCTTTTTTTAAATGACCGAATAATATACCACATTGTCTTTTCCCACTCATCCACTGAATGACAATTAAGTCCTTGGTTATGGTGATTAATTAATGCTGCACTGAACATGGGTGTGCAGATATCTCAACATAGTGATTTCATTTCCTTTGTATATAAATAGACAGAAATGGGATTGCTAGATCACATGGTATTTCTGTTTTTAAGTTTTTGAGGACATGTCATAATGTTTTTCATAATGTCTGTACCAATTTATATTCCTACCAATAGTTTATAAAGGTTCGCTCTTTTTCATAGTAGCCATCCTAACAGGTGAAAGGAGATATCTTATTCTGATTTTGGTCTGCCTTTCCCTAGTGATTATTGATGTTGAGCACCTTTTCATATAGCTATTGCCGAGTATTTCATAGAGCTATTGCCTTCTTTAGAAAAAATGTCTATCCTTTGCTCACTTTTAATTGCATTACTTGCTTTTTTTTTGGCTATTGACTTATATGGTATATGTGTCTGTGTGTATGATATATTATATATATATATATAAATATATGTATGTGTGTATATATATATGTATTCATATAAATATATAAATATAAATATAAATATATATATATATTTATATATATCTGCTAAGATACAGATGGTTTACAAATATTTTCTCCTGTTCTGTAGGCTGTCTTTTTTTTTTTTTTTTAATATTTAACAGTAATTTTTTTTTAATTTTTTATTTTTTACAAACATATATTTTTATCCCCAGGGGTACAGGTCTGTGAATCACCAGGTTTACACACTTCACAGCACTCACCAAAGCACATACCCTCCCCAATGTGTAGGCTGTCTTTTCAATTTATTGTTTCCTTTGCAGTACAGAGGCTTTTTAGTTTGATGTAGACCCATTTGTTTATTTTAGCTTTTGCTGCTTGTACTTTTGTGTCTTATCCAAGAAATCATTGCCAAGATCAATGTCAGGACCTATTTTTCCAGGTTCACTTCCAGGATTTTACAGTGTCAGGTCTTACATTTAAGTCTTTGATCCATTTCAAATTCATTTTTGTAAGTGGTATAAGGAAAAGGTTCAATTTCATTCTTCTGAATGTGGATCTCCAGTTTTCCCAGCACCACTTATAAGAGACTACCCTTTCCCCATTTTGTGTTCTTGGCATCCTTGCTAAAAATAGGTTGACTGTAATGGTTGGATTTTTATCTGGTCTCTCTATTCTGTGCTACTGGTCTATGTCCACTTTTAATAATAACATACTATTTTAATTGCTATAACTTTGTAATACAGCTTAAGATCAGAATGTGTGATGCCTTGAGCTTTGTTCTTTCTCATGATTGCTTTGGCTATTCAGGGTCTTTTGTGGCTCCATACAAATTTTAGAATAGTTTTTTCTTCTATATCTGTGAAAAACACTTTTGAAATTTTGATAGGGATTATACCGAATCTGTAGATTGCTTTGGGTAGTATGAATATTTTTACAGTAATAATTCTTTCAATCCAAGGACATGAGATATGTTTTCATTTATTTGAGACTAAATTTCTTGAATCAATGTCTTACAGTTTTTAGTGAATAGGTCTTTCACTTTGGTTAAGAATATTCCTAAATATTTTATTGTTTTTGATGCAATTATAAATGGGACTGCTTTATTAACTTCTCTTTCAGATAGTTCTCTGTGAGTGCATAGGAACAAAAGTGATTTGTGTATGCTGATTTTGTATCTTGAAACTTTACTGAAGTCATTCACTAGTTTTTAACAGATTTTTGTGGGAGCCTTGATAAGAGTTTTCTATATAGAAGATAATGCCATCTGCAAACAGATAATTTTACTTCTTCCTTTCCAATTTGGATACATTTTGTTTCTTTGTTTATTTTTCTTTTCTATTTGCTGATGATAGAACTTCCAGTTCAATGTTCAACAGAAATGGTGAGAATGGGCATCCTTATCTTGTTCCTGTCTCAGTGAAAAAGGTTTTAACTTTTCACTGTTGAGTATGATGTTAGCTATGGGCTGGCCATAAATGGCCTTTATGATATTAAGGTACATTCTTTCTATACCCAATTTGTTTTTGTTTTTGTTTTTTGTTTGTTTATCATGAAAGGATACTGTATTTTGTCAAATGGTTTTTCTATACCTATTGAGATAATGATTGTTATCCTCCATTTTGTTAATGAGATGTATCACATTGACTGATTTGCATATATTGACTAATCCCTGCATTTTGGCATGAATCCCACATGATCATTGCATATCATCCTTTTAATGTGCTCTTGAATTTAATTTACTCGTATTTTGTTAAGGATTTTTGCATCCATGTTCATCAGAGATATTGGCCTACAATTTTTCTTTCTTATAGTGCTCTTATCTGGTTTCACTATTAGGATACTCCTAGCCTCAAAAAATGAGTAGATCTGAAGTCAAAAATAGACAGTAATGCAATAATATTAGGGGACATCAATACCCCACTGTCAACAATGGATGGATTATTCAGACAGGAAATCAATAAGGAAATAATGGACTTGAGCTACACTTTAGACCAAATGGACTTAACTGTGCCAGTTATACAGAAAATTCCATCCAACAGCAGCAGAATATATGTTCTTCTCCAGTGCACATGGAGTATTCTCCAGGATATATTTAGATCATAAAATAAGTCTTTTAACAAATTTAATGAGACTGAAATATCAGTATCTTTTCCAACCACAATTGTCTGATCAGTAACAAGAAGAAAGCTGAAAAAATCACACATATATGGAAATTAACACACTTCTGAACAACCAATAGAACATAGAAGAAAACAAAAGAGAAATTTAAAAAATCTTGGACAAATAAAATTAAAACACAATATACAAAAACAACAAATGCCTTCATTTAGAAAAAATAAACATATCAAATAAAAAACATATCTTTATAGCTCAAGGAAGGTATAAATGAACGAACTATGCCAAAACTTTCCAGAAGCAAGGAAACAATAAAGACTGGCATAAAAATAAAGGAAGACCAAAAAGACAACAGAAAAAAATCAACAAAAGTGAGTGTTTTTTTTTTTTAAAGATTTTATTTATTTATTTGACTGACAGAGATCACAAGTAGGCAGAGAGGCAGGGAGAGAGAGAGGAGGAAGCAGGCTTCCCGCTGAGTAGAGAGCCTGATGCGGGGCTTGGTCCCAGGACATTGGGATCATGACCTGAGCCGCCAAAGGCAGAGGCTTTAACCCACTGAGCCACCCAGGTGCCCCAAGGCTTTCTTTTTCTTTCTTTTTCTTTTTTTTTTTGAAAAGAAACAAAATTGACAAAGCTTTAGCTAGACAAAAAAAAATTTTAAAAAAGGAGAGTGGACTCAAATGAAGAGAATTGTAAACAAATGAAGAAACATTACAACTGATAGAAATCCAAAGCATCATAAGAGACTATTTTAAGCAATTATATGCCTACAAATGAAGTGACTTAGAAAGCGATAAATTCCTAAACACACATGACTTACCAAGACTGAATCATAAAGTAACAGAAAACCTGAACATACCAGTAATGAACAAGGAGATTCAATCAGTAATCAAAAAACTCCCAAGGGGTGCCTGGGTGGCTCAGTGGGTTAAAGCCTCTGCCTTTGGCTCAGGTCATGATCCCAGGGTCCTGGTATCCTTTGCTCGGGTCATGATACCAGGACCTGGGATCGAGCCCCAAATCGGGATCTCTCCACAGCGGGGAGCCTGCCTTCCCCGCTCTCTCTCTGCCTGCCTCTCTGCCTACTTGTGATCTCTCTCTCTGTCAAATTAAAAAAAAAAGAAAAAGAAAAAGACCCCCAAAACAAGAACAAAAACAAAAATCAAGGACCAGGTGGCTTCCCATGTGAAATCTACCAAACATTTATTTTTTATTCTTAATTTTCTTTTATACAGAGAGAGCACAAGCGAGGGGGGAGCACAAGATGGAGAGGGAGAGAGAATCTCAAACAGGCTCCATGCTGAGCATGGTATGGGGCTTGATCCTACAACCTTAATTAAGATCATGACCTAAGCTGAAATCTAGAGTCAGACATTCAGCTGACTGAGCCACCAGGTGTACCAAATTCTATCAAACACTTAAAGAAGAATTAATCAATTCTTTTCAGACTCTTCCAAAAAACTGAAGAGGAAGAAACATGCACAAACTCACTTTGTGTGATATAATATATTTACATATGTGGCACATTATGTTCACATAGAGTTGTGTATGTGACATACTACATTTACATACAGGATTAGAAGAAGCGTAGTCTATAATCCTTATGGACACAGGCTATGTGCAAAAATTGTCACCCAGATTGTAAATTGAAATATATTCATGTCATTCAAATACTTTGCTCCTATTATTTGTACCCTACTTTATAGATATTAGCCTAATACAATTTATCAAAAAATGTCATTAATAAATTTATCTTATGTTGTTATTAAAAAGATACACTGTAGTGATTGTGACCCCTTGTTATGACATATATGTAAGACAGTGTTAGAGTCAGATTGTAATAGTGATGATATCATTAAATTGTAAAGAGAACCACTGTGAAGTTTCAATAAGTCAAACAAAATATTTATTAGGAGTTTATTAAAATTAGGTCTTAGAATACTATACTCCATTTTCTAACAGTGCTATTTCATTTTGGAAATACATTCAGGAAATACCACTGCATAAATTATGGAAGATCAACATGTTCCATATCATCAGCATAATACAGATGAGTTCAATTAATTACATAAAACAATCTACTTAAAAAATAGTTTCTCTGGGGTAAATGTTTGCAAACTCTAGGATAGGAAATTAAAATATATAGAGAACCCACAGAGATACTAAAACTATATTGCCCCAGTTGTGTGTGTGTGTGTGTGTGTGTGTGTGTGTGTATGTATTTAAACACAAGAGTATATACAAATACATATTTAAAAGTTTCATTTCACTAGTAATAAAATAAATGCAAATCAAACTTATAAGGTTGTTTTTATCCTCATAAAATTAGCACATCTTTTAATATTCAATACTAGTCTTTTATTATCACAAGGGAATAAAGCCAGTATGATTTTCTTAATCATTTTGTTGTTTTTTCTTTGTGTGATCTCCTTCTCATGTATTGCAGATAAATAATCAGAAAGTGAATATAACTTACATGTGGAAGTGTTTTTCCATTTTATTTGAGATTAAAAATATGGGAAAAAAGTCACCCAAGTGTTTAATGGTTAGAGAAATAATTATATGTCAGTTCAAGTCAATATGATAAAGTCTGAAATTATGTTCATGAAGATCCTTAATGATGAAAAGTGCCCATGATATAATGTGTTTTTTTTCTGAAAAGAGAATTTGATAGGTCACAAAAGTAAAGCACATTAAAAAAAGGAGACAGAAATGGCGGGGAAGTAGGAGGAGGCACCCGTTCAACCTGCACCCTAAAGAGAGCTGATTACCTTCCAAAGATCTCCAATCACCCACGAAATCAGCCTGAGATCAGAATTACACACGTCTGGATCTCTACTGGAGCAGAAGATGCCAGTGGGCAGAGTAACTGAGACAGAAGATAGAATTAGTGATCTGGAGGACAAACAGATAGAGAGAAAGGATCAAGAGGAAGCCTGGAACAAATAGCTTAGAAACCATGAAAACAGTATCAGGGAAATAAATGATGCCATGAAACGTTCCAATGTCAGAATTATTGGACTCCCTGAAGGGGAGGAGAAAGAAAGAAGTCTAGAAGATATCGTGGAACAAGTTCTTCATGAAAATTTCCAAATCTCGTGAATGGAACCAGCGTTTATGTACTAGAGGCCGAAAGGTTTCCCCCCAAGATTACAGATTCTCAAAAGTCCTCGAGACACCTAATAGTAAGAATGAAGAATTATAATTGTAGGCAGAACCTCTTGAAAGCAGCTAGGACAAAGAAGATCCTTACATACAGAGGAAAGCCCACCAGAATAACATCAGACCTGTCCACAGAGACCTGGCAAGCCAGAAAGGGCTGGCAAGATATATTCAGGGCACTGAATGAGAAGAACATGCAGCCAAGAATACTTTACCCAGCAAGACTGACGTTCAAAATGGATGGAAAGATAAAGAGTTTCCAGGACTGGCAAGGCTTAAAAGACTATGCAACCACCAAGCCGATACTGCAAGAAATATTAAGGGGGCTTCTTTAAAGGATGAAAAAGCCCAAGAAAAGCATTGAACAGAAATATAGAGACAATCTACAGAAAGAAAGACCTCAAAGGTAACACGATCTCAATAAAAACGTATCTATCAATAATCACCCTCAATGTGAATGGCCTAAATGCACCCATAAAATGGCACAGGGTTGCAGACTGGATAAAACGACAGGACTCATCCATATGTTGTCTACAAGGGACCCATTTTGAACCTAGAGATACACCCAGACTGAAAGTGAAGGGATGGAGAAGCATCTTTCATGCCAATGGGCCTCAAAAAAAGGCTGGGGTAGCGATTCTCATATCAGACAAATTAGATTTTAAACGAAAGACTGTAGTCAGAGTTCCAGAAGGACACTAAATCATTCTTAAAGGGATTATCCACCAAGATGATCTAACAATTGTAAATATCTATGCCCCCAATATGGGAGCAGCCAATTACATAAGAAAACTGTTAATCAAGATAAAGCGTCATATTGATATGAATACACTAATCGTTGGAGATCTTAACATGCCTCTCTCAGAAACAGACAGATCATCAAAGCAGAAAATCAATAAAGAAACAAGAGCTTTGAATGACACATTGGACCAGATGGACCTCACAGATATATACAGAACATTCCACCCTAAAACAACAGAATACTCATTCTTCTCAAGTGCACATGGAACTTTCTCCAGAATAGACCACATACTGGGTCACAAATCAGGACTCAACCGATACCAAAAGATTGAGATTATTCCCTGCACATTCTCAGATCACAATGCTTTGAAACTGGAGCTCAAGCACAAGGAAAAGTTCAGAAGGAACTCAAACACCTGGAAGCTAAAGACAACCTTGCTTAAGAATGCTTGGATCAACCAGGAGATCAAAGAAGAACTGAAACAATTCATGGAAACCAATGACAATGAAGACACTTTGTTCCAAAACCTATGGGATACAGCAAAGGCGGTCCTAAGGGGAAAATATATAGCCATCCAAGCCTCCCTCAAAAAAATTGAAAAATCCAGAACACAGCAGCTGTCTCTACACCTTAAAGAACTGGAGAATCAACAATAAATCAAACCAACTCCACACATAAGAAGGGAAATAATCAAGATTAGAGCTGAGATCGATGAGGTAGAAACCAGAGATACAGTAGAACGTATTAATGAAACTAGAAGCTGGTTTTTTGATAGAAGCAGTAAGATTGATAAACCATTGGCGACTCTAATCCAAAAGAAAAGAGAGAGAGCTCAAATACATAAAATTATGAATGAAAAGGGAGAGATCACAACGAACACCAAGGAAGTAGAAACAATCATCAGAAGTTATTATCAACAGTTATATGCCAATAAGCTAAGCAACCTAGATGAAATGGATGCATTCCTGGAAAACTATAAACTCCCAAAATTGAATCAGGAAGAAATTGACAACCTGAATAGACCAATATCTGGTAACGAGTTTGAAGCGGTGATCAAAAACCTCCCAAAAAACAAGAGCCCAGGACCTGATGGATTCCCCGGGGAATTCTACCAAACTTTCAAAGAAGAAATAACACCTATTCTCCTGAAGCTGCTTCAAAAAATTGAAGCAGAAGGAAAACTTCCTGACTCTTTCTATGAAGCCAGCATTACCCTGATCCCCAAACCAAGCAAAGACCCTACCAAAAAGGAGAATTTCAGACCAATATCACTCATGAATATGGATGCTAAGATTCTCAACAAGATCCTAGCAAACAGGATCCAACAGTACATTAAAAAGATTATCCACCATGACCAGGTGGGATTCATCCCTGGGCTACAAGGATGGTTCAACATTCGCAAATCAATCAATGTGATAGAACAAATTAATAAGAGAAGAGAGAAAAACCACCTGGTCCTCTCAATTGATGCAGAAAAAGCATTTGACAAAATCCAGCGTCCGTTCCTAACTAAAACGCTTGGATAGAGGAATGTTCCCTCTATCCTTGAACTTCATCAAATCTGTCTATGAAAGACCCACAGCAAATATCATCCTCAATGGGAAAAAGCTTGCGTCCTTCCCGTTGAGATCAGGAACACGACAAGGATGCCCACTCTCACCACTCTTGTTCAACATAGTATTAGAAGTCCTAGCAACAGCAATCAGACAACAAAGAGAAATAAAAGGTATCCAAATTGGTAATGAAGAAGTCAAACTCTCTCTCTTTGCAGATGACATGATTCTTTATATGGAAAACCCAAAAGACTCCATCCCCAAACTACTAGAACTCATACAGCAATTCAGCAACGTGGCAGGATACAAAGTCAATGTACAGAAATCAGTGGCTTTCTTATACACTAACAATGAAAATACAGAAAGGGAAATTAGAGAATCGATTCCATTTACTATAGCACCAAGAACTATAAGATCCCGGGGAATAAACCTAACCAAAGAGGTTAAGGATCTGTACTCAAGGAACTACAGAACACTCATGAAAGAAATTGAAGAAGACAAAAAAAGATAAAGACCATTACATGCTCTTGGATCGGAAGAATAAACATTGTTAAAATGTCTATACTGCCTAGAGCAGTCTATACTTTTAATGCTATTCTGATCAAAATTCCACCGGTATTCTTCAAAGAGCTGGAGCAAATAATCCTAAAATTTGTATGGAATCAGAAGAGACCCCGAATTGCTAAGGAAATGTTGAAAAACAAAAATAAAACTGGGGGCATCACGTTACCTGGTTTCAAGCTTTACTACGAAGCTGTGATCACCAAGACAGCATGGTACTGGCATAAACACAGACACATAGACCAGTGGAACAGAGTAGAGAGCCCAGATATGGACCCTCAACTATATGGTCAAATAATCTTCGACAAAACAGGAAAAAATATACAGTGGAAAAAAGACAGTCTCCTCAATAAATGGTGCTGGGAAAACTGGGCAGCTATATGTAGAAGAATGAAACTCGACCATCCTCTTACACCGTACACAAAGATAAACTCAAAATGGATAAAAGACCTCAATGTGAGACAGGAATCCATCAGAATCCTAGAGGAGAACATAGGCAGTAATCTCTTCGATATCAGCCACAGCAACTTCTTTCAAGATATATCTCCAAAGGCAAAGGAAACAAAAGCGAAGATGAGCTTTTGGGACTTCATCAAAATCAAAATCTTCTGCACAGGAAAGGAAACAGTCAAGAAAACAAAGAGGCAACCCACGGAATGGGAGAAGATATTTGCAAATGACAGTACAGACAAAAGGTTAATATCCAGGATCTATAATGAACTCCTCAAACTTAACACACACAAAACAGACAACCCTATCAATAAATGGACAGAAGATATGGACAAACACTTCTCCAATAAAGACATACAAATGGCTATCAGACACATGAAAAAATGTTCATCATCACTAGCCATCAGGGAGATTCAAATTAAAACTACATTGAGATATCACATTACACCAGTTAGAATGGCCAAAATTAGCAAGACAGGAAACAACATGTATTGGAAAGGATGTGGAGAAAGGGCAACCCTCTTACACTGTTGGTGTGAATGGAAGTTGGTGCAGCCTCTTTGGAGAAAAGTGTGGAGATTCCTCAAGAAATTAAAAATAGAGCTTCCCTATGACCCTGCCATTGCACTCCTGGGTATTTACCCCAAAGATACAGATGTAGTGAAAATAATGGCCATCTGTACCCCAATGTTTATAGCAGCAATGGCCACGGTCGCCAAACTGTGGGAAGAACCAAGATGCCCTTCAACAGATGAATGGATAAGGAAGATGTGGTCCATATACACTATGGAGTATTATGCCTCCATCAGAAAGGACGAATACCCAACTTTTGTAGCAACATGGTCGGGAGTGGAAGAGATTATGCTGAGTGAAATAAGTCAAGCAGAGAGAGTCAATTATCATATGATTTCACTTATGTGTGGAGCATAACAAAAAGCATGGAGGACATGGGGAGTTAGAGAGAAGGGGTTTGGGGTAAATTGGAAGGGGAGGTGAATCATGAGAGACTATGGACTCTGAAAAACAATCTGAGGGGTTTGAATTGGCAGGGGGTGGGAGGTCGGGGTACCAGGTGGTGGATATTATAGAGGGCACGGATTGCATGGAGCACTGGGTGTGGTGAAAAAATAATGATACTGTTATGCTGAAAATAAATAAATGAAAAAAAAAATAAAAAAAAAAGGAGACAGGAAACAAAGTTGCCAAAGTGCTAAAAGAGGTTGGTCTATGTGACAAAGTTATGGGTGTTTACTTTTTTCTGCATCTGTAAATTTTTAAATCTTTTGCAACTTTCTAAGCTGACCATTACTTTCTCAATCAGAAAAGAAAAGAAAAGAAAAGAAAACAGCCTATGAAATATACAGATACTCATACTGGACTTATACTTGATAAGAAGCTACCATTAAGAACAAAGTGATTTCAAAATTCAATCTGAGGACTCACATATTTCTTGGTCTAATCCAAACAGCAACTTTTCTTAATCTAATATAATGACTATGTGTAAAGAAAGGGGATAGAATATATGCAATGAACAAACCTCTCTAAATGAATTAAGTTACCTTGTGAATAAATTCTTGAGATAATATTTTGTTAACCTACTGAAAGGATCAGCATAGTCTTGAAAATTATGACCTATTGGACTAAGAATTTCTCAATTTATTCAACTCATCAAAAAGAAGTTTTCTGATTTTGGATGACCAGCTGAAGGTTTGGGACAGGAATGTCTTTCTTGAGGAGGCTGCAGCTTTTTTTCTTTGCTCAAGAAAGAACCTTCTGTTTTATAATTTATTATCCTGAGATCCCCTAGTCACCAGAAGGATGTGAGGCCCAGCATTCTTATGGACGTAGGTCAACCCTCAGAGATACATAGAGGAAAACGATATAGTCTGAAGTTCCTTGTAGTCTTAGGGAGGATACAGATGTTTGAAGTTATAAAATACAACACAGAACGAGGAATTCAACACTGGATGTGTCTGCAACACAAGGATGAGAAAGTGGGAGAGGAATTAAATGTGTTGGGAGGACATTCCAAGGGAATTTTCCAGAAGAGATGATTCTTAAGTTGACTTTTAAAAGGAAATTGGACATTTATCACAGAGTAAATTGTGTGAATGGCATTCTCTGACAACAAAACTGATGCTTATGAGACATGTTTAATATGCAGAGCTTTCAAAGATGAAAGAAAGAGAGTTCTTCTGACAGTCATTCTATACAAATGCCTACTGGTAATAAAAGAGTGATGAGAAATATCAGGTTATACAGGATTACGTGGGAAGCCAACTGATAATCTTAAGAAAAGTGTAGAAATATAGATCAAATACATGCTCAGAGATACTCTGGTTTTCTTTTGTCTGAAAGTGACTTCATTTACTTAATTAGACAACAAAGTATTTAATGTGATAGACAATATCAGGGGGCATGAAAGTTCATGTCAGTTTATAATACTGTATTCAAGAATATTATAATTAATTAATAATAGAAAAAATGGGATTTTGATCAGAGGTATTCATCATTTCATACATTTAAATTAATAGCAGAGTCCAGACAAAAGGAACATATTGAAGAGAATAAAATTGGGTAAACCTTTTCTTTTCATTTTCTAAAACAGTGCTAGATTTTATTCTGAGTTTTCCATTCTTTTAATAAGAATGAGACTCCTATAATGAGCTCCTATCATGTTTATAACAATGTTTCTTTGGCTTGTTCAACTATGAAGCTTTAAAGTTATTCCTTTCATGTTTTAATTTATCAACATCATGATATTATACATTTTGTTTTATGATTCAAATACCATATATATAAACATTCCAATTTTCTGCATTAATTTGTATATCAGTTCCAATTATATGTATAGAATTACTTATGTAAATATGTTTTAAATATTTTCAACTTTTAATATCAACTTCTGAATTGAGTTTATCAGATTTTCCCTCATTTTTCTTCCTGATTAAAGTTCACAAAAATAAGAGGAGGATATCAAATGTAATGCTACATTAGATTTTATGGCAGTCTGTCATTTACCCAAACCAAACAGAATTTCCACTAAACAGAGTGCAGATGGGATCCTCAGTTAGGACAGGGAGTCCCAATAGGAAGATGAAAAGACCGGAGGCTATGACTGAACATCCAGATATTCTGTGCCCTAGGACCAAACTACCGGTTCTGCAGGAGTAGAAGAGAATCAGAGAGGAATGCTTTGTTTGAAGGTCCCAGGAAACAAAATTCAAAATTCAAAACTGGAAGGATCTTCTAAGTTTGAAATCTAGTTTTAGAATTTCGGGTCAGTGGCTGCAAATCATATAAAGAAGAACTTTAGCTTATGGGACTGGAACAATTATCTGTCCATTCTGTCTTGGAGAAACAACTGGACGAAATGGCCAAAACTAAAGGGTAGAGAAGAAAAAGAGTCAATGGAGAACTGGATACAAATTCTTGAGGCAAATTCTTTGCCAAGATTAGGGTCTTTCCTATTTCTAGGTGAATTTGTATCCCCTATCTCTTACCTCAAATTCCATAGTCCTTTGCTTCTCTTCCCTACAAATATAATCTAAATTCTTGAGTTTCAAGAGAAAAACTTCTCCCAAAAAACCAATTCAACTCTTATAAATGATGATAGCCCAGAGAAAGTAATTCATGTAAGTTTACCATTTTCTCCTTAACCTTTTCCTCCACTCAACATTAATTCAGTCAGTTTGTAAAAACTGTCATATGCTTAGCTTGATCTGGAATCTCTGAGCAAAGGAAATAAAGCTGCATAAAACATTAGTCATTACTCTCCAGGTACTTAGTGGAACTTAAATGTAATTTAGAGCTTTCATATAACCAAATCACTAAGCAAAAAAGAAAAAGAACAAACGATAAACTGAAAATAGGTGAGACACAGAAAACTACAGGTGCATATTTATGACAATCTTGCAACAGAAAACAACATGGTCAACACAAAATTGGCTGATATTGTAGCAGTGAAAAACATTGTCAGATTTGACTATTTTCAAATATAACACTAAATAAGTTTAACAGAAAAAATTGTGATGGAATGTGAGAAATAAACATTAATTTCAAGGAGTTAAGGTCTTTAGTATATAACTGATTATTAAAACCCAAAAGTGGGGCACCTGGCTGGCTCAGTTGGTAGAGCATGAAACTCCTGATCTTAGGGTTGTGAGTTCAAGCCCCACTCTGGGTACAGAGATTACTTTAAAATCTTAAAAAACAAAACAAAACAAAACAAAACAACACCCCTCCATAAAATGCCTGCTTTCAGTTTAAAACAAAAAGAGAAAATACAAAGTACTTGTATAACTAATTTCCATGGGGGAAGTAAAAACAATATGCAGGAAAGAAATAGCAACATTACTAATAATAAAACAAAGAAAAAAAATCGATGCAATGTCATTAGCTATTTTATTAGCAAACAAAACAAAAACAAAAACAAACACAAACAAACAAACAAAAAAACCAAGGACACAAAGCTCATAACTACAAGAGAAAATGAAGAAATAAACTTTCTGGAAAGCAATGTGGCAATGGTCATCCAATATCTAAGTACTTCTATTACTTTTGAATAAGTAATCCACTGTCATAGTTATACTAAAGTAATAATGGTAGTACTAAGTAGGCATCTATGTTCTAGAATAATAATTACCTTCCCTAAAAATTAATCAAAGTTAGAAAATTTTCTTTTTGCTTGATAGTATTTAAAAAAATAAATTAACTAAATTCATGAACCCAATTCAATTCTAGGCAGTTACTGAGACTATGTTTTAGAGATCAGGTGATGGCATAATAGAATACTTACAATACAAGGTTAAATGCAAAAGTAAGATGTCCAAACAGCATTAAGTATTGTTTGGAGATCCAGATTTATAAATAAAAGAATGAGGGAAACACATCATTTTTATTTTCTAGAGCAGTTTACATATACAGAAAAATTGCCAAGATGGGACAGAATGTTTCCACATGTCCTACATGCAATTTGTCCTATTATTAGTGGCTTACAGTAGTATCTTATACTTGTTTCAATTAATGAACCAATATTGATACATTATTATTAATTTAGGCCTATAACTCATTCAGATGCCATTAGTTCCCCCCACCCCCAACCTCTCCTGTTCCAGGATGCTACACAGCATCCATTTCTCTTAAAGCTCCTTTTAGCTGTGACAGTTTATCAGATTTTGTTTCTGATGATCTTGACAACTTTCAGAAGTATTGGTCAAGTTTTCTAAAGCATGCTCTCAATTGAGATTTGTCTGATATATATATTTTTTTGATTAGGGTAGATACTATCATAAATACTACCAAGGGATATCTATATACCTATCTATCTCAAGGATATGTACTAGCAACATGATTTCCATCTTTTGATGTTACCTCGATCACCTGGGCGAGTTAGTGTTTGCCAGGTTTCTCCTGCAAAATTACTTCCCCTTACTCTTCCTTACTCCCCCTTTCCATCCTTATATTCTTTGCAAGAATTCTCTATGCATGTCTACTCTAAAGAAATGGAGAGTTATGGTGTTCCACCTTTTTGAGGGCAGAGTATCTACATAAAGTATTTATTAGGACTTTTCTGCATAGGAAAACTGTCCCTCTGTGTATGGCTTTTTAAACACAAAGTAAGATTGGTTAATTCAATATTGAAATAATGTAACATCAAAGAATTTGCTATAAAATTTTCTTAGAATTTTGTCAAGATCTTGTAATTGGTTTTGTAAAGTACAATTTTAAGTATGAACATGTATTTACTAAAATTTCTTTTTCTTTCTTGGGGAAAGGAAAAATAATTGCATAATATTAAAAAAATAAGTACCAAATAAAACATAATTAGGAAAAAAATAATTTTCCCATTTTTATTTATCTTCTTAGAATTTCCCTTGAAGGAGGATATCAAAGTCTCGCATTCAAAATAAATCATGGATTTCAAAAAGGACTTTAAAGCAGATATAATGAATTGGATATTTAAGAGCTAATTTTGATGATTCGATATTAGACTTAATAGAAATTAACACTGTCTTATATTTTTCAAAACATAAAATTTTGGTAACTCATGATGTATCTAAGCAGAAATGAAAATAAGCTATTAAAAACTGTATTAAGATTACACATAATGAAATAAAAATTATATTATTATCTTTACTACTTATAATAAGATGCATTCAAAAATGAGAAAAAAGAAAATTGCTTCAGATATATACATACCTCTCATCTTACTAACACCATCCCCAGGTGATAAGGATTTTTTTTATACTATTAGTAATTCATAAAACTCTGTATACACTCTGAAAAAAAGTAGATCTGAAAAAAATTGGTAATCTAGCTGTTGGAGGTCAACTTATTATCATTAGCTTTCCTTAAATATCTTTCTCCTTATTAAAAATCTCTCTCATTTGCTGGCTTATTTGCTGGAGCACAAAACCTAGACACCAGTTAAAAATCTCGGCTTCCCTTCTTACTGTGTACTCATGGGTGGGATTACTTAACCAACTCTGGCTTCTTTCTCATTTATAACATGAATAACAATAACTGTCAAAGACTTATAGTTAGAACTTATTTAAAGGGAATACAAACAGTTTCTGGCATGCAGCAATCATTCAATCAATAAATGTTAAGTAATTAATTATAATTATGATTGTTCCTGTTATTATGTAATAACCTACAGTCCAAAAGGTAGGAGAGAGAAGAAAGAAGAAGAGATTTCTTTAGAAAAATACTGCAGTTATGTGTGTGTGTGTGTATTTTATTATAATTGTGCTTAGTTTTATAAATATATACACATGAATATAGTATACAGTCATATATAGAGTTTCTGTAATATAGTATTGTAACATTATAAAAGAACCCATTGGGATCAAACATTCCAGACACCTCACTGGAAATAGCATACTTTGAATGACATTCTGTCATGAATATAATGTATATTAAAGACAGTATAAATTTTCAATCCTAAAGTATTTCACACCCATATATATTTAATATACTCATCTAAACATTTATTCTTACCAGCAGTATTCAGGAAATTAAATAGTAACTATGAAACTGATTCAAGGTACTTTTTTAATAATCCAGGCTTAATCAAAGAGCTATTTTTATCAATGTTTAAGAATATTATAATATATTTTCTGAAGTAACTTCTGTCATATTTTATTCACTGGCAATCTTTCTTTTATTCTTATAGATATTTTACCTCCTTACATTTCCTTTGATTAAGTGAAAAAAGAAGACTGGTAGTTATTCATGAGTCATCTTCAAATCACTGAAACCCCATGGGCTTCTCCTCATTTACAGTTCATTCAGAAGACAAAACATTTTAGTAGGAAAAACAAATAATAAGAAACTACTATCCGTATCTATTATACACCTACTTTTCTCCATATCTATCATCTATCTACCTCTCCATCATCATCATCATCATCATCATCATCATCATCACCACCACCATGTATAATCAGCTATCACTGTAAATAGATCTGTATTTTCCTACTGTGTTATTTTAGGAAAACACAAGTTAAAAAAATAACAGACTGATGTGAGAATGCTATTTTAATGAAGTATATGTTGCTTAAACTACTCTTTCCAAATTTGATGTCAGTATCTACCTTCATTCATATACTCCTAAACCAGTATCTTTAAACATTGTTCCAGCTTTCTGATAGGTGTGCAAGGTGAATAGTACTGACAAGATCCTTGCTTATAAGTTTCTTAAAGTCTAGTTAAAAATACAGTAATTAAAAATATTGTTGCATGGCTAATATGCAGCAAATATTATATATATATATGTAAAATACAATAATAAAAGACCACATAATTCTATAAGAAGGTTTAAAATGTTAGGTTCAAAAAATAGTTGGGCTAATAAAAGGAAATAAGTCCTCCAATTTGTAAAAAGAAAGCAGTTCTAGGATCTAAAAGGCAGAAAGCATAAAATTTTCCTAATTCTTTTTTTTTAAAGATTTTATTTATGTATCTGACAGAGAGAGAGATCACAAGTAGGCAGAGAGAGAAGGGGAAGCAGGCTCCCTGCTGAGCGGAGAGCCCAATGCAGGCTTGATCCCAGGATCCTGAGATCATGACCTGAGCTGAAGGAAGAAGCTTAACACACTGAGCCACCCAGGTGCCCCAAACTTTCCTAATTCTTACTTAGAGAACCATAAATTAAAACATTTCTCCATTTAGCTGAACCATGGTTGTATTTTCCTTGGGGAACCTTCTCATCTAGTTATTTAGGGATGTTTAGACAACAGTTAAAGTGATAACAAGTAATAATCTAAACTGAAAATTTTTGCACTAGACACTCCTAACAGCTTCTCAAATGAGTTAAAATTAAGACTGGTTCCAGGGTCCAGGCTCAGTTGGTTAAGAGTCTGCCTTGTGCTCAGGTCCTGACCCCAGGTTCCTTCTGGGCTCCTGCTAAGTGGGGAGATTGCTTCTTCCCCTCCCTTTGCCCATCCCCTTGCTCATGCACTTTCTCTCACTCTCTCTCGAATAAACAAAATCTTTAAAAAAAAAAAAGAATGGTGCCAAGCTTTGCCCATTTTGAGTGGGCAAATATATTTGGACATATATTTTCATTTTCATTGAACAGATACCTAACATGGAAGTTGCTAGATCATGCTTTTTAAGAAATTGCCAAACTGTTTTCCAAAGTAGATATACCAATCACCATTCCCACCAGTAGAGGAAGAATGTTTGTTTCTCTATATCCTGGATAATGTTTGATATATTAGACTTTTGACTGTACCCATTTAGTGGTTAAGACATTATAGTTTCAATTTGTATTTATCATATGACTTAATGATGGTATGAGTATCTTCTTATGTGCTCATGAGCTACCTGTATATTCCTTTCTTGGTAAACTATTCAAAACTTTTGCAGATTAAAAAAATTGAAACAAAAAACCCCAAAAAGAACAAAAAAAATTTTAATTGCTTTGCTGTCTTCTTGAGATGTATTCTGAATAAAGTTATTTTAAAAGACATATCATTTCCAAATATTTTCTCCTAGTCCATAATTTATTTTTCATGCTTTTAATGTTGTCTTTTGAGAACAAAAAGTTTTAATCAGAAAAATGTACAATTAATCATCTTCTTTAATAAACAGTGACTCTTAATCTCACAAAACAAACTGAGGGTTGCTGGGGGGAGGGGGTTTGGGAGAAGGGGGTGGGATTATGGACATTGGGGAGGGTATGTGCTTTGGTGAGTGCTGTGAAGTGTGTAAACCTGGTGATTCACAGACCTGTACCCCTGGGGATAAAAATATATGTTTATAAAAAATAAAAAGTTAAAAAAAAAAAGTGTAAATTTGGGGGACTTTTCTGGAGATAGAGAAAGGTGTTATGGAAATCTTCCCCCTCAATCCCCCGCAATTCATTAAATATAATCAGCAAAAAAAAAAAAAAATAAATAAACTGTGCTTGCTTTTGAAGTTATCTCTAATAAGTCATTGCTGAACCTGATGTCATTAAGACTCTCTCCTGGGATGAGAAGGCAAGATGGCAGAGAAGTAGGAAACTGAAATATCATTAGGTCCAGGAGTTCAGCTAGATAGTTATCAAACCATTCCGAACACCTATAAACTTAAAAGGAGATAGAAGAGAAGAAGAGCAGTAATTCCAGGAAGAGAAAATTGACCACTTTCTGAAAGATAGGACGTGAGAAGTGAATCTGAAGTGAGGGGAAGATAGTCTGCGGAGGGAGGGGCTGACTCCTGGCAAGTGGTGAACCAGAAGAGCACAAAATTGGAACTTTTAAAAGTCTGCTCCACTGAGGGACATCGTTACAAAGGCTAAGTTGGGGGTGGAGCCCTTGTGGGGTCAGTGTGGACACCGGACCCACAGGGTCACAGAAAGACCAGGGGTGCCTACGTATGGCAGAGCTCCCTGGTATCATAGCGGGGAAGCTGACTGCAGAGATGGAGCTGAGGTGGGGCTCTCAGCTTAGGGTTACCTTAAACAGTGATCCGAGGCACAGCTGGGCTACTAATCTTTGAGCAGGGACCCCACAAGTAGCAGATCCGGGAGACTTACCTTCCTCCTTCCAGGAAATCCTCCAAGATTTTCTGCTGGGTTTGGAGACTCCAAATGGGGCTGAGTGCCAGAGACAGAAATGCTTGGTCACAGGCCGGGTGAGCACAGAGTGTGGCTGGAGACCAGGGAGACAGGAGGGATTCACTGCTTTTCTCTCAGGGCACACTGAGGAGTGGGGCCTGAGCTCTCAGCTCCTCCAGAGGGAGACTGGGAGGCCACCATCTTCATTCCCAGAATTTTAAAGCAGTATGGAAAGCGATCAGGGAACAAAAGCTACCAAGAGCAAACCCAAGCAGAGTACTTAGCCTGGCCCCTGGCAAGGGTGGTACAATTCTGCCTTGGGCAAAGACATTTTAGAATCACTGAAACAGGCCCCTCCCCCAGAAGATCAGCAAGAACATCCAGCCAAGACCGAGTTCATCAATCAATCAGAACTGTGGAACTCCAGAGCAAGGGGAAAGCAACACATGGAATTCATGGCTTTTTCGCCATGATCCTTTAGTCTTGCAAAGTTAATTTTTTTTAATTTTACTTTTTTCTTACTCTATTTTTTTAACTTTTCCTCTTTCCTCTTTTAATGCTTTTTACTATTTTATCTTATCAATACTTCTTAACAAATCTTTAAAAAATATTCATTGTTATAGTCATATTTTATCCCTTCATTACATTTAACCTATTTTTTGTATACATATAGGTTTTTTTCCTTTAAAATTTTGGGATACAATTTCTTCCAGTAGATGAAAATATACCCTAAATCTAGCACATGACTTTGTTCTAGTCTCCAGTCTGATCACATTCTCTCCTTTTCTTTCCTTTTTTATTTTTCTATCCAACTTATCAATTCCTTTTTTAGAATCTTTTAAAATTTTCATCTTTACAGTCATATTCCATCCCCTCATCATATTTACCCTTATTATTGCATATGCATATATATAAGTTTTTCTTTCTTTAAATTTTTGGGAGGTAGTTTCTTCTAAGAGACCAGAATACACCCAAGATCAAGTGGGTGGCTCTGTTTTATTCACCAGTCTAATATATTTACATATATGTATTTTTAATTCCCTCCCCCACCTTCTCCCCCCAGTTTTGGGTCTCTTCTGAACTGGTTAGCATATATCCTTCTGGGATCTTTGTCACTTTTTTAGTATTTTGTCCTCTCATTCATATACTCTCATCTGAATAAAATGACAAGGCAGAAAAACTCAACACAAATAAAAGAACAAGAGGCAATACCAATGACCGGGGACCTAATCAATATGGAGCTAGGTAATATGTCAGAACTAGAGTTCAGAATGACGATTATCAAGGTACTAGGTGGGCTTAAAAAAGGCACAGAAGATATCAGAGATTCCCTTTCTGGAAAACTAAAATCCCTTTCTGGAGAAATAAAAGAATTAAAATCTAACCAAGCTGAAATCAAAAAGCTATTAATGAGATGCAATAAAAAATGGGGGCTCTTACTGCTAGGATAAATGAGGCAGAAGAGAGAATTAGTGATATAGAAGACCAAATGATGGAGAATAAAGAAGATGAGCAAAAGAGAGACAAACTACTGGACTACAAGGGGAGAATTTGAGAGATAAGTGATAACATAAGACAAAACAATATTAGAATAATTGGGATCCTAGAAGAAGAAGGTGGTGAGAGAGGATCAGAAGGTATATTGCAGCAAAGTATAATAGAGAATTTCCCTAATATGGCAAAGGGAACAAGCATCAAAATCCAGGAGGCACAGAGAACCCCCCTCAAAAACAATAAAAAATAGGTCTACACCCCATCATCTAAAAGTAAAACTTACACATCTTAGTGACAAAGAGAAAATCCTGAAAGCAGCTAGGGACAAGAGGTCTGTAACATACAATGGCAGAAATATTAATTTGGCAGCAGACTTATATACAGAAACCTGACAGGTTAGCATGATATGCTAGAGGTTAGAGGACTAAATGAGAAAAATATGCAGCCAAGAATACTTTTTCCTGCTAGGCTGTCATTGAAAATAGAAGGAGAGATAAAAAGCTTCTAGGACAAACAAAAACTAAAAGAATATGCAAACACCAAACCAGCCCTACAAGAAATATTGAAAGGTGTCCTCTAAGCAAACACAGAGCCTAAAAGTAACAGACCAGAAAAGAACAGAGACAATATACAGTAACAGTCACCTTACAGGCAATATAATGGCACTAAATTCATATCTTTCAATAGTTACCCTGAATGTAAATGGGCTAAATGCACCAATCAAAAGACATGGGGCATCAGAATGGATTAAGAAACCAAAACCCATCAACATGCTTATCTATAAGAAACTCATTTTAGACCCAAAGACACCTCCAGATATAAAGTGATGGGGTGGGAAACAATTTACCATGCTAATGGATATCAAAAGAAAGCTAGGGTGCCAATTCTTTTATCAGATAAATTAGATTTTAAGCCAAAGACTATAATAAGAGATGAGGAAGGATGCTATATCATACTCAATGGGTCTGTCCAGCAAGAATATCTAACAATTAGAAATACCTATGCCCCTAACATGGGAGCAGCCAATTATATAAACCAATTAATAAAAAAATCAAAGAAACACATTGGCAATAATACAATAATAGTAGGGTACTTTAACACCACCCTCACTGAAATGGACAAATCATCTAAGCAAAAGATCAACAAGGAAAAAAAGGCTTTAAATGACACACTGGACCAGATGAATATCACAGATCTATTCAGAACATTCCATCCCAAAGTAACAGAATACACACTCTTCTCTAGTGCACATGGAACACTCTCCAGAATAGATCATATCCTGGGTGACAGATCAGGTCTCAACTACTACCAAAAGACTGGGATCATTCCCTGCTTATTTTCAGAACACAATGCTCTGAAACCAGAATTCAATCACAAGAGGAAAGTTGGAAAGAACTTAAATACATGGAGGCTAAAGAGAATCCTACTAAAGAAGGAATGGGTCAACCAAAAAATTAAAGAAGAATTGAAAAAATCCATGGAAAGAAATGAAAATGAAAACCATTCAAAATCTTTGGGACCCAGCAAAGGCAATCCTGAGAGGAAAGTATAGAGCAATACAAGCCTTTCTCAAGTACACAACCTAACCCTACCCCTTAAGGAGCTAGAGAAAGAACAGCAAAGAAAGCCTAAATCCAGCAGGAGAAGAGAAATTATAAAGATCAGAGCAGAAATCAATGAAATAGAAACCAAAAGAACAGTAGAACAAATAAACAAAACTAGGAGCTGGTTCTTTGAAAATTAGTAAGATTGATAAACCCCTGGCCAGACTTATCAAAAGGAAAAGAGAAAGGATCCAAATTAATGAAATCATGAATGGAAGAGGAGAGATCACAACCAAAACCAAAGAAATACAAACAATTATAAGAACATATTATGAGCAACTATACACTAGCAAATTTGACAATCTGGAAGAAATTGATGCATTCCTAGAGAAGTATAAACTACCACAACTGAACCAGGAAGAAATAGAAAACCTGAACAGACCCAGAACTAGTAAGGAGATTGAAACAGTCAACAAAAATCTCCCAAAATACAAGAGCCCAGGGCCAGACAGCTTCCCAGGGAAATTCTATCAAACATTTAAAGAAGAAATAATACCTATTCTCCTGAAATTGTTCCAAAAAATAGAAATGGTAAGAAAACTTCCAAACTCATTTTATGAGGCCAGCATTACTTAATCCCCAAACCAGACAGAAACCCCATCAAAAAGGAGAATTACAGACGCAATAACCCTGATGTACACAGATGCAAAAATTCTCACTAAAATACTAGCCAATAAGATCTAACAGTACATTAAAAGGATTATTCACCACAACCAAGAGGGATTTATTCCTGCGCTGCAAGTTGGTTTAACATCTGCAAATCAACCACTGTGATATAATACGTTAATAAAAGAAATAACAAGAACCATATGATACTCTCAACAGATGCTGGAAAAGCATTTGACAAAGTACACCATCCTTCCTTGATCAAAACTCTTCAAAGTGTAGGGATAGAGTATACACACTTCAATAACATCAAAGCCATCTATGAAAAGCCCACAGCAAATATCATTCTCAATGGGGAAAAACTGAGAGCTTTTCCCTTAAGATCAGGAACATGGCAGGGATGTCCAGTATCATCACTGCCATTCAACATAGTACTAGAAGTCCTAGCCTCGGCAATCAGAAATCAAAAAGAAATAAAAGGCATTTGAATCAACAAAAAATAAGTCAAACTCTCACTCTTTGCAGATGATATGATACTTTAACTGGAAAAACACAAAAAACTCCACTCCAAAACTGCTAGAACTCATACAGGAATTCTGGCAAGTGTCAGGATATAAAATCGATGCACAAAAATCCGTTGCATTTCTATACACCAACAGCAAGGCAGAAGAAAGAGAAATAAAGGAGTTGATCCCATTTGCAATTGCACCCAAAATAAGATACCTAGGAATTAACCTAATCAAAGAGGCAATACCTCTTATGAGTACAGAAGCTGTACTCAGAAAACTATAAAGTACTCATGAACAAAACTGAGGAAGACACAAAGAAATGGAAAAACATTCCATGCATATGGATTGGAAGAACAAATATTGTGAAAATATCTATGCTACCTAAAGCAATCTACACATTTAACGCAATCCCTATGAAAATAACATCCATTTTTTTTCAAAGTAATGGAACAAATAATCCTAAAATTTATGTGGAACCAGAAAAGAGCCCGAAAAGCCAGAGGAATGTTGAAAAAGAAAACCAAAGTTGGTGGCATCACAATTGCAGACTTCAAGCTCTATTACAAAGCCATCATCACCAAGATGGTATGGTACTGACACAAAAACAGACACATAGATCAATGGAACAGAAGTGAGGGCCCAGAAATTGACCCTCAACTCTACGGTCAACTAATCTTTGACAAAGCAGAAAAGAATGTCCAAGGAGAAAACAAACAAACAAAAAAACCCAAAACCAGTCTCTTCAACAAATGGTGTTGGGAAAATTGGACAGCCACATGCAGAAAAATGAAACTGGACCATTTCCTCACCACACACAAAAATGGACTCAAAATGGATGAAAGAAGTCAATGTGAGACAGGAATCCATCAAAATCCTTGAGGCGAACACAGGCAGAAACCTCTTTGACCTCACATTCAGGAACTTCTTCCGAAAAACATTGCCAAAGGCAAGGGAAGCAAGGGCAAAAACGAACTACTGGGACTTCATCAAGATCAAAAGTTTCTGCACAGCAAAGAAAAGTCAACAAAAACAAAAGACAACTGACAGAATGGGAGAAGATATTCGCAAATGACATATCAGATAAAGGGCTAGTGTTCAAAATCTATAAAGAACTTAACACACTCAACACCCAAAGAACAAATAATCCAATCAAGAAATGGGCAGAAGACATGAACAGACATTTCTGCCAAGAAGACATCGAGACGGCCCACAGAAAAAGTGCTTGAAAAAGTGCTCCACATCACTCGGCATCAGGGAAATACAAATCAAGACCACAATGAGATACCACCTCACACCATTCAGAATGGCTAAAATTAACAAGTTAGGAAATGACAGATGTTGGCGAGATGTGGAGAAAGGGGAACCCTCCTACACTGTTGATGGGACTGCCAGCTGGTGCAGCTACTCTGAAAAACAGCATGGAGGTTCCTCAAAAAGTTGAAAATAGAGCTACCCTATGACCCAGCAATCACACTGCTGGATATTTATCTTAAAGATACAAACGTAGTGATCTGAAGGGGCACATGCACCCAAATGTTTATAGCAACAACATCTACAATAGCCAACTATGGAAAGAACCTAGATGTCCATCAATAGATGAATGGGATACTATGGGATACTATGGGATACTATGCAGCCATCAAAAGAAATGAGATCTTGCCATTTGCAATAATATGGATGGAACTAGAGGGTATTTTGCTGAGAGAAATAAGTCAATCAGAGAAAGACAACTATCATATGATCTCTCAGATGAGGAATTTGAGAGGCAGGGCAGAGGGTTTTGGAGGGCAGGGAAGGAAAAACTGAAACAAGATGGGGTCTGGAGGGAGACAAACCTTAAGAGACTCTTAATTTCACAAAACAAACTGAGGGTTGCTGGAGGTGGGGTGGGTAGGGATAAGGTGGTTGGGTTATGGACTCTGGGGAGGGTATATACTGTGGTGAGTGCTATGAAGTGTATAAGCCTGATGATTCACAGACCTGTACCCCTGGGGCAAATAAAACATTATATGTTAATAAAAATAATTTTAAAAAGACTTTCTCCTGTACTTTTCCAGAAAATTTAATAATTTTAGCCCTTATAATGAGATCTCTACTCCATTTTAAGTTAATTTCTGTGTATGATGTAAGGTAATTAAAAAAAAATTGAAATGCACACTTGAGGATTTTTATACATTGATATATTTTTCAGCAAAAATTATGTAAATAGAAATGTTTTTTCCATAGTTCCTTTTATTTATTTATTTATTTTTTTTTTAAAGATTTTTTTTTTTTATTTATTTACTTGAGAGAGAGACAGTGAGAGAGCATGAATGAGGAGAAGGTCAGAGAGCGAAGCAGACTCCCCATGGAGCTGGGAGTCCGATGCGGGACTCGATCCCGGGACTCCAGGATCATGACCTGAGCCGAAGGCAGTCGTCCAACCAACTAAGCCACCCAGGCGTCCCATCCATAGTTCCTTTTAAAAAGTAGCTGTGTACTCAAATATATTTGAAAAGCAGTATGTAGTTAAAATAATACTTATGTAATTGTTTGTGCAATATTCTGAAACAACCAAGTACCAAACTATTTGCTATCACTGATTATCATGAAAAAAGCTAAAATATCTTAAATACTTTTTGAAGAAGGCAAATATTTAACCACCACTTTTAATTATTTATCATAGATAACCAGCAAATCTTACCATCAGTATTTATATGTCATTACAAATATTTTGTTGCAATTCTCCTTTATGTTAAATTGTATTTTTAAAAAGTCAGAATGTCTTTATAGATAACACAATAACTAAATCATTCATTTTCAAGGGACTGCTGCTGAGGTTGAAATGAAAAATGTCTATAGGTGCCAAGTTTCTCACTTTGGCCTTTTTAAAAAATAATTGTTTATTTTTTGAGAGAGACCATAAGCAGCTGGGGGTGGGGGTGTTGGTGGAGAGGCAGGGGGAGAGGAAGAAGCAGACTCCATACTGAACACGGAACCGATGAGGACCCTGAGATCATGACCTTAGCTGAAGGCAGATCCTTAACCGACTGAGGCACCCAGGTGCCAACTTTGGCCATTTTTAAAAAAGGATTTATTTACGAGAGAAAGGGAGAGAGAGCAAGGGGGGCGGGGAAGAGGGAGAAGCCGACTCCTGCTGAGCAGAGAGTTAATGATGTGGAGTTCCACCCCAGGACCCTGGGATCATGAACTGAGCCAAAATCCAGAGACCAATGCTCGACTGACTGAGCCATGGAGATACCCCCGACCCTTTTTAATTCAGCTAAAAGGAGCTAAGCCATCAATGTAGAAGATAAAAATTTCATCACATAACATTTTTCTTTAAATTAAGGTGGTATTTACTGTTGAATAAATATTTTCCCCATAAAACTTTCTTCTTGTTTTTCTGAGAGGTTAACTTCTCTAAGATTGATGCTCCCTCATAGAAGGAGTCAGCCTCTTCTTTAGTAGGACCCTCTAGAAGCTAAAACGCTCTTCATTAAAACTGGTCACAACCGATGCCTGAGATAACCAGTCCTAACAGAACGATGAAGTGGTGAATCGGGGCTTGAGAACACTGGTTTGCTCTATCACACAGATTCATCCAGAAGGCTTGGAACACAATCTAACTACCCCTCCCCTCTGCCTAACTGACATCCGGCGTAGTTCGCTAGCCCTCACTTCATCACCAGAGTGAACCTGGCAACCACAGAACCGTGCGCTTGGCCCTGCTCCTGCCCCTCCCTGGAGCTCTCAGCACAAGCCCCTCGGAAACTGGCCCGGCCCCGAGCACTGTGTCATTGGCCCAGTGCACTCAGAGGGCGCACAGGCGTGCAGAATCCAAGTCCAGTAAATACAATGAGCAAAGAGGTGTTACAAACTCCTCTGTGTTCCTCTACTTTTATAACAAAATTTCACATTGCATCTTTTTTTCTAATGCTTGTTTTTCACACCTTTATTCGTATTTTCTATGAGATTTCGGCCATTCTCAGCTGAGGAAGGAAGGCATTATGGTTTCAGTCTATTCTTCTAGTCATTTTTGTTTCAGCAGGAAAGAAAAAGTGTTTCTTTAATGGTATATGGCTTTTTGCCTTTCACTATGAGTAATAAACCTCAAATAAGGTTTCTAAACTCTCATTAAGTGCTTTGAAACCTAATAAACACTGGAGTGAATAGTGCATGACTTCAAGCAGGGAAGAAAACAATGACGTTTGAATCATTCTGAATTATTTTTGTTTACTGATATAATTTGAGTAACTAACAATATGGGACACAACATACGCAGTGGCCACTGTTAATAAGAATGGTGGGGTTATGGACATTGGGGAGGGTATGTGCTATGGTAAGTGCTGTGAAGTGTGTAAACCTGGCTATTCACATACCTGTACCCCGGGGGTTAAAAATATATTATATATTTATAAAAAAAATAATAATAATAAAAAGAATGTTGGGTCCTTCTTTCACACAAATTCGGCTAAGGTCTTGAAGCACCTGCACGGATGTATCTTCCTTCTCACAGCACACAGCTCCTACTGTCCGGTCCCTGCTACACTGGATCTGACCCTCATGGAGGGTAATCCTGAAGAGATGCAAATGTCGCATGAGGATAGTGCCACAGGTGAATTCACAGTCTGGTTTCACAGGGGAAGATTAATTCCTTCAGGGGAGGGAGGGGTTGCCTCTGCTGGCAAAGTGCGTTCTAGGAGACTTGAGGAACTCAAAGATTTTAATTCACAGTCTGGTTTCACAGGGGAAGATTAATTCCTTCAGGGGAGGGAGGGGTTGCCTCTGCTGGCAAAGTGCGTTCTAGGAGACTTGAGGAACTCAAAGATTTTAGGACCATCTATGTCTGCACAAATATCTCTGTCTGAAGCCTCAAGGCCTCTCTCATTCCTAGGGAAGGCTCCTGATGTAAGAGAGCTGGCAGGAAGTGCCTTGTACTCGTGTTATAACCTCCACGTTCTAAAATAAGATGTTGACCCCACGTTTAGCTGTGTCTCCCCACACGGGTGGTGGCATAGGAAGTCTCAAGAATCAGTATGAATGGCCAGGATAATTCCCATCCCAAATTTGAGTAATATTTGACACAACTGGCTCAGTGCCATCACTCTCATCATCAAAGAACACTAGAGTTTACAATTTGTGTTACACCAGGTAGAACTCTAGGGTTTGAAGGGAGAAAGGTGTTATTTTAAATAAAACTGTAACAATTATTGGTTATTACCTTATGTAATCCTTTTAAAATTAAGAGGTGGGTTCCCATCTATCATCTTACCTAATCCTCATAAATGTTCAGTGTTCAGTGACAGAGATATTGTCATTCCATTTTTATAGATAAGGGAATTTTGGCTTAAGAAAGGTTATATTCTTGCCCAAGATCTCGTAGCTCAAAGACAGGCCAGACTGTTTGCTTTCTTACACTGTCTCATAGTTGCTTAATTGTTTTTAAATAAGGATCAAATGATGCTTCAATTTTGTGGGAAATATATTCATGTGTGTCCCTGGGAGTGCTGCGTCAATGCCCACAGTGATTATTCTAAGTAAACAGCTGCGGAGAAGGTAAGTGTATATTCTTTTGAATACGGAAGTGATTGATATAGAAATTATGCATTTTGTTGCTGCAGCATAATGTACAGTGTCGTGTCCCAAAATAGATTATGCAAGGCATCAGTGACTCAGCTTTCTCCTAAGTTATAGGCTGTTTTGTAGGTCAAGCACTTTTAATAGATGCATATGCATTGATATATTTTACATATCTGGGATTTTGGTGTCTTAAAGTGCATTCCATTTTGTGAACTGAGCCTTCCAAAGCTGATGAGCCAGAGGCCTGTGAAATAATCACTGTCTGATCTTAGAGATTAATTGTTTAAATGAATGAGTTAGATCTGCTTTTGTTAAAAACAATATAAACAAGAAATCTGTTATTATGTTAATAATCTGTTAATGTATTTGGATTTTTATCAGTTAAGAAAAGCATTAACATCTGATTTTTTTTCCTTTTGTTAACTCAACGTTCCTCAACAATCTTCTCAGATTCAGAGAAAGCCGTTTGGTGCAGTATTCGTCATTACATTTAAGTATGATAATTAGTTTACCTAATCTGTTGGCAGATTTGCCTCTTAGGAAATCATTTATTTATTTGGCTAGTAGTTTTGTAAACATCACTTAAAAAGTAAGTAACATTTAAAAAGATTGATTAATATATAATTTTAAAAACACACAGAGATATATCTGAAATCTAATTTTAGGGTATTTATGTCCTAGTAGAACTAGGTTGCTACATTAATTAATTCCTTCTTTGTATGCGTTCCACCTCATAAATTTTCCCTGAGTTTCCAGGAAAGGGATGTCACACAGTGGAGAACAGTCAGGGGAAAAAAAAATAGTAGTTAGAAGTGAACTCTGACATTTTTTCTTTGAAGACTTCCTATCCCACGGTGGTGTATCCTCAAGTTTCAAAAGCATAATGGAAGGTGAAAGTTTTGTAAAAAAAATTGTGCTAATTAAGTTCCTCAATTTTTAGAACCCAGAACCTATTTAAAAAAAAAAAAAAAAAGGCAGCAACCTGATCTGCTTCTACCGCTTCTCTGGAAAATCCCAAGACTGGACGTCCAGAGATCCCTAGTGGGGTTAAAAGCTCCAAATCTGCTCATTGTATCCATTTGTTCAAGATCAATTAATTGCTTTGAAAAACTTATTAATTACCACTAGGGTTCAGTTTTTAAGAGCTCAGCTTTTCCATTCTTAATGAATTTCAGGAGAGCATGAATAATTCTTATATTTGAGAAAGAGAGGGTACGCTTTAAAATAGTCCCACTGGAAAATTTAAAATGGGAATGCACATGGGCCGGATCATAAAAGTTTGTCTTTGGGGTATAAGATTTCATGTTATGTCACCAGTTATATAAATTTATATTCAAAGGTGGTTCTACTCAGGAAAGTGTGCCACTTATAAAAGAAACAGTTGCTGTTCAAGATAAAGCAAATGCTCCTATTCGTGGGCGGGTTCTCTTTTGGTAGCTTGTTACTAGGCCACAGTGCTGTGCCTCGGAGCTGGCCCTGCTCCTCACCTCCTCTATGGGAGCTTCCTTGGCGGTTTTATTTCTTTACTACAAATGCCACAATTTCCAATAGCTACACTTAAATTAATTTTAGCATTGCAGGGAAAGAACCATTACGTCAGACTTCTCCCCAAAGCACCATTGTCACAATGCTCCTGAATTTTTTGAGGTCACTGTATGTATCTGAGTTCCAAATATAACTTCAGAAAATCAGAAATGGGAAATACCTTACCCCAGCTCCCCGTTCACAGCCCTGCACTAGTTTCTGTTCGTGGTCCTCTATCTTTCTTTTGAATTAAAAAAAAAAAAGTTTAGTTTTTTAATCACCAACTTAGATTAGATACTGTTTAACATCAATTAATTACCTCAACTGTGGATATTAAGATGTTTCCTAAAAGAAAAAAAAATACAACACTGTATCTTTTCAGGGCAGAGGGAATTAATGGTCTATGTTGTATCATACTTGGATATGTAATATCAAAACAGTGACATGCCTTAATAGTTGACGTTCCAGATTTTTATTTTTGTCTATTATCAAAGGAGGTAATTTTACCAAAAGTCTCAATTTTCAGATTTTATATTCTCAAGACAAAAACAAATTTAAAAACTATTATAAAATATCCCTCATTGCTTATGTTATTCTAGATACACTCTTATTATATATGTCCTCATATATATTATATATGAGGACAGTCTCTGAATGCATGTGTAGACATACGGTATGGTTTTAGGAAACTTCTTAGAAGTAAGTTATATATTTTATGTTAAGTTTTAAATATCTACAGACACCTTATGCCCTCTAAAAAGCAAATTTTCATCAAGAGCACTCAGACTGGAGGAAAACATAAAGGTATTTGTGGTAAATCGCATGATTTTAGACTTTTACTCATGGAAGCACAGTCATCAGAGAAGAGATTAAGATGAAGGCTCACTGGCAGAAGAAACCAGCGAACATCACAGGTTCCTCGACGGCCACACTAATCTGGGTTCACCAAAATGACATCATGATCACCACAGAGCTTGTACGCAGTAAAGGAAGGAGGTTGCCAGTTGCTTAAAAGAGCCTGAAACACTGCCGAAAACAACTTCCTCTGGTAACCTATCAGAAATAAATATGCTCCTGTTCTAATACGGGGTGAGATATAATCAAGCACAATCGTTCAGAAGCAGATTCTAGAACCTGGGGATCTGACATTAGGGAATCCCTGTTGTCAGGGATAGAACTGTGGAATGCAGATTCGGGGAGTAGTTGTCCAGTGGGTATAAAGTTACAGTTAAAGGACATTAATAAATTCTAGAGACCTGCTGTACAACACAGTACTAGAATTAGTAGTACAAAGTTGCACACTTAAAATCTTAAGAGGGTAAATCTCTTATGAAGTGTTCTCACCACTACCGAAAGGAAAAAAAAAAAAAAAGGCAAGAGGACACAAGAAATTGTTCGAAGGTGATAGAGGTGATAGATACACTTATTACCTTGATTCTGGTGATGGTAAAGATGTATATATGTCCAAACTCCTCAAAATGTATACATTAAATGTGTGTTTTTAATATGAAGCACATGATTGCAATCATATTTTCTAATTTGAAATGTATCAAATTAACACATATACCTTAAGTTTACACAGTGTTATGTCAAATATATTTCAATGAATTTTTAAAAATCTATATTAAAAAATATAGCAAAGTATACCTAAATAAGCTAAAAACTTAAACAAACAAACAAAAAGATTGGGAATTAGAAGCAATGTAGTAACTAGTGTATTATTTCCCAAAGAATATTCTACGATGCCCTAATTTTAGAGCTTATTAATAAATTTTGGAGAAAGGTTTCATATTGCATCAATTTGAGGCAATTGTGTTTTAGTTGTTACTCAAACACCCAGTAAGTAAGTTCTTTCTACACGGCAAAACTGTTTTGTTTTTTTTTTTTTAAATGTTTTGCATCCTATTGTATATAGGTTGATTCAAATTGCATTTGGCCTTCTACTGCATCTCTCCTACATCCCTTTTATTTATATGCAGCATTCTTAATATTAGTGATCTGGGAAATACTCATTTAGAGAGACGTGTTCTTATCCTATCGACGCTCCCTATTAGAACTACACAGGGCAACAACCTCCTACTGCAGATACCGTGTAGGACCAAGGCTGCTTTACTGCACCGGAATTCCCTCTCCCCTTCTTCCAGGATGAGAGAATAACAGTTACCAGAACACTCCTGAGCTTGATCTGGTAATGCAACTACATTTTCTGACCAGTGGAACATGAACTGAGTTGTAATGAACCGTCCTGTGATAAGCTTCCAGGCATGCAGTCCTCTGTGCATTCCTGTCTTCCAGTCAGTTGGAGGACATGGCCATGTCTGGGACCTTGTTGACCTTGCCAACAAAAATAAGGCACTCTAGATGGCAGAGCAACATGGTGAAGAGAACCCAGGTCTTTGAACAGTCTGACCAAATGGAGCCACTCACGAGGCAAAAAATGTACAAGAGAATTCAACTTTATGTTAAGACACTTTATCATTGAGTCTCTTGGTTTCAGCAGCTTTGTGTTTACGCCAATGAGTCCACCCAAAGACAACTACCCAGAATGTATTGAGTATTTGCTGCTTAGAAGGCAGAGCCGTCATGCAGCACAATTGCACTCTGAGGGATGTACACGTATAAGACTATTTAATTTTCACAACAAAAGTCTGAAGTAGGTACCATTATTTATCTCATTTTTACAGACTAACCTAGGCATGGGGTTACTCATCCAATGATCTATGGTGAAGAGGTAACATAGCAAGATCTGAACCACCTCAGGTCCAGCTCCAACTCTAAAGCTCTTCTTCTGCATACTTTATTGCTGTTCACTTGCAATATTCAAACAGAAAGACAATTATTTCCTGCTTTCGAGAGCACTTATGGATCAGCCATTCATTCCTATAATAGTATGCATAAAAATAAAGGCATAAAATTATAAATATTTAATTTATCAATAAATTTACAAACATGTATTGACCACCTAACACTTCAGTCAGCATAATAATAGCAAGAACTTTCCAGATTACTCAATGTGAGAGATACGACTAATAAATTCATAGAATGAGTAATGCAAAGAAAACAGTGAAGATTGATTTTTGAGTATAAACAAAATTAAAATATATCAAGGGAGGTTAAAATAATACAACTAAGCAAATGACTACTACCACGGACATATTACACTTGGGCCTAAAAAGAAAAGCTTTCCCATACAGAAGCAGAAGAAAACACTGTCACTGTGTTGTAGTTCACATAAAACTCAAGTGTCTTAAAGTAACTGCAAAGTCTGAGATGATGGGTTGGCTGCGTTAAAATCAAATTTTAGTCTGAATTAATATGAGGATAGCATCCCAAATAATGGAAATAATAGTCACAGTATAATGATTAGATCTTTAAGGAAGTCTAAGATTTCCAGATGACATTTACAAAAATTCTGTTTTTATTTAAGACTTTATTTATTTGAGAGAGAGACAGAGCATTAGTGGGACCAGGAGAGGGCGGGGGGAAGGGACAAGCACAGAGTCTGCTGTGGGGCTCAGTCCCAGGACCCCTGAGATCACAAACTGAGCTGAAACCAAGAGTCAGATGTTCAACCAACTAAGCCATCTACAAAAATAAACTCTTACTGAAGTAAGACATATACATACAAAAATGACCAAGACTAGGGAAAATTGAATTAATTTCCCAGGTTGAACCATGTAAGCAGCAGCCACATCAGCAGCTCAGTCCTAGGGCTGGGGCATGTTGTAATCATCTGGGAGCTCATCTGGGGCCAGAGGGTCTCTGACCTGTCTAGTGGTACTAGCTGTCAGCAGGGACTCTGTCTTGTGGTGTCTCATCCTCAAAGGACCCAGCATGGGCTTTTCCCTGGAAGCCCTCTGACGTGGCCCCTCTTGCTTCCATCAGCCCCAGTCACAAGTCCCACTACATGTGAGAGGATGCATGGAGGAATAGGTACTATCTCTCTTTGTGAATTTTTAAATTTTAAAAAATATTTTATTTATTCGACAGAGAGAGAGAGAGAGAGAGAGAGAGAGCGCACGCGCGCGCACACGCACACGAGCTGGGGGAAAGGCAGAAGCAGACTTGCCATTGACCAGGGTGGCTGATGCAGGGCTGGAATGGATCCCAGGCTCCGGAGATCATGACCTGAGTTGAAAGCAGACGTTTAACCAACTAAGCCACCCAGGTGTCCCTAGTACTATCTCTGGATGGCAGGGCAAAGTCATACATTTCAGCGCGATGTGGGTACGGGGCTGAGAAGTACTGTTGTAAGCATTTTTTTTTTAATTAATTTTTTTATTTTTTATAAACATATATTTTTATCCCCAGGGGTACAGGTCTGTGAATCACCAGGTTTACACACTTCACAGCACTCACCCAAGCACATACCCTCCCCAATGTCCATAATCTCACCCCCTTCTCCCAAACCCCCTCCCCGCAGCAACCCTCAGTTTGTTTTGTGAGATTAAGAGTCACTTATGGTTTGTCTCCCTCCCAATCCTATCTTGTTTCATTGATTCATTTTTAAAAAATCTACCAAAGTGATCCTATAATTTATTACCTGAATCAGGACATTTTGAGAATGAAAGTGTCAGTACTTGGAAGCAATTCCAGGAAGCCTAGCCCAGGAATGTCCCAGGAAACCTGACATGAGTGAGTTCCTGGTTGTTAACCATTTGAAAATTTTTTGTGTATTCTTTTGTCCATGTTTCTAAAGGTTTTTTTTTTTTTTTTAACTAATTTAGATGAATTTTTTGAATTTTTAAATGTTATCTTCTTGATAAGTGTTCTTATTTCCATAAACAGCAATATCTTTTCCCAATCTGTGGCCTTCAGCTTCCTTGTCATCTAAGTTCTTAATGTAGCTCAATTTACCACACTTTTTCTTTATGGTTAGTGTTTCCTAGACCTGCTCATGGAATACGTGCCTACCTTGAAGAACCGTGTTTTCCTCTTATATCTTCCAGAAGATTAACTCATTTACCCTTCAAGTATCCATTTTCTTCTCTTCAAGAACTTTTTTTGTTATTCCTAGGCTTTATGTTTTCTAAGTAAAAATTAATCATTTTGTCAATTTTCACACATACCTCGCACACAAGTTGACTAGGCATTTGATTGTGACTGATTTGAACTGAGGTACATTTGGGAGAGTATCTTCATAATATTGTTTATTCCAATCAATAAACGTGGTAGACTGAAGGTAGTTCACTGATCAACAAAATAATAAAATGTTGATTTTACTGTTCCTGGGGTCATCTTTTGTTATGTTTTGCTGTTTTGACTGTTAACTATAGAAACTCTGTATTTGCTGTTTTCACTCTTAACTATAGGGAATGCACTGATGCTGATCAGAGGGGAGGTGAGTGGAGGGAAGGGGAAAGAGATCATGGGGGTGAAGGAGTGCACAGGTCATGTGCACTGAACCCAGTGGAATGGAATTACTGAATCACTACACTGTGCACCTGAAACTATTAGTACACTGTATGCTAACTAAATGAAAACCTGAAAAAATTGCTGTTTTTAGTGTTCTGGTTGTTAAAAATCTTTTTAAAAATCTTTTAAAAATATAGTTATACATACATTAAATTGGGCATTTAAATACTACCCTTTTGTGCAATAAACTTGCTAAATTTACCTATTCATTCTAGTTTGTAGATTATTTGGATTTTCTACATTTAAAATAAAGTAGTGAGTATTGATGCTTTTACTTTTTCTTATATTTATAACGTTTTGCATTTTCTCTCACCTTATTTCACTTACCAGGGACCTCCAGGATAATAATTAGTATAAGCTGTGTTAATGTATTTTATCTTTTTTCTGATCTATGATTGAAAGCTTTCAATATCTCATCACTGAAAATATAATAATTGCTATACGTCTTTTACTGCAGGTCCCTTCTAAAACAATAAAAAATTTTCCATTTCTATCTTGCAGAGTGTTTTCTAGAACTAATAAATGGGTGGTGAAAGTTATTAAATGCTTTTCTGCATCTACTGAATATAGTTTTCTACTTTATTTAGTGAGTGTGATGATTTGTATGGAGCTACTTTCCTAATGGATTATGTTTCTGAAATATACCTATCTTAAGATGTGACATATTATCCATTTTGTACTTTGCTGAATTGGGGTTGCTATCCTTCTGTTTGGGATGATAACATCTCTATCTGAGAGACTGCCTGGTACTTTTCCTTTCTTACACCGTGAGTCATTGTCAGATTTTGATCAAACTCTATCATCCTCATAAAGCGGCACAGGGATTACTTTGTCTTTTTTATTCTCTGGAAGAGTTTAGGTAATATTCTTCCTATCAGTATCTTCTACCAATGTTTGGAAGAATTAATGATTAACATCATCTGGATCTGAAGTTTACTTTATGAGAAGGTTGAAACTGCAGATTTACTTCTGTAATGGAATTAAGACTTCAGATGTTTCCCAGGGCTTCTTGTGTTAATCTTTATAAGTAATAGTATCCAAAAAGGTTGTTTATTTCATTTCATTTTTCAAGTTTTCACATGTATTTGTTTATAGTATCCTCTTATAAACATTTAAAAATCTGTAAGATCTATACATTTCCAGATATATGTATACACACATATATACATATATATGGAAAATACATATTATCTCTCTCTCTATATAGGCAATTTATTTTTTCTCATTTTTTTTCTGAATTACTTTGTCAGAAGGTCATTGATTTTACTAAACTTTGAAAGGACAATATTGTGGCTTTCTTGATTCTTTTGCATTTTATTTCTGTCATTAGTGACATTGTGTTGACTTTGCCATTCTTTTCTTACCTTCTTTTTTTAAAAGATTTATTTGAGAGGAGGGGAAGGGCAAAGGGAGAGGGAGAGAGAATCCCAAGACTCCCTTCTGAGTATGGAGCTCGAACTCACAACCCCAAGATCATGACCTGAACCGAAATCAAGAGTCTGACATTCAATCAACTGAGCTACCCAGGTGCCCCTCTTTTCTTAACTTCTTAAGGTGGAAATTAAATTACTGGTTTTCAGGGTTTTTTTAATGTATATTTTTGAGGCAAAGAAATATTTTTCTATGAGGAGTATTAGCTGCATTCTACAAGTTTAAGTACACTGTATTTTTATTCAGTCAACCCAAAATATTTACTATATTTTACTGTGATTTATTATTTGATTCATAAGTTATTTCAAAGTTATTGCTTATATTTTAAAAGAGGTTTTCAGTTTTCTTCTAAAATAATTCCTTTGTTGTCAAAGATTACATTCGATGTCATTTTATAATATTCCCTGAAATGTTTTTATGGCAACATTCAGTAATTTTTCATAAATTTTCCATGTGCATTTGAATAAAAGTGTTTCCTGTAGTTGATTTTTGTAGTATTTTATACATGTCAATTGTTACATTGCTTAATCATGTCATATTTGATGTTCTTGCTTACTTTTTTATTTACTTAGTCTATCAGTTATTGATAAATATCTTCTAAAATATCCAGCGATGTTAGTTATCTCTTTTAGCATTATAGTTTTTGCTTAGTGTGTTTTGAGGCTAAATTAACAGAATCATGCACAATGAGAAAGACTATTTAAACATCAAATAATGGCTCGGGTCTTAAATTATATTTATACTGAAATTAGCACATCTATCCTGATTTTCTTTTTTTTTTTTTTAAGATTTTATTTATTTATTTGACAGAGATCACAAGTAGGCAGAGAGGCAGGCAGAGAGAGAGGCAGAAGCAGGCTCCCTGCTGAGCAGAGAGCCTGATGCAGGGCTCGATCCCAGGACCCTGGGATCATGACCTGAGCTGAAGGCAGAGGCTTTAACCCACTGAGCCACCCATGTGCCGCTATCCTGATTTTCTTAAGTTTGTGTTTGCAACTTACATCTTTTCCACACTCTAATTTCAATGCTTTGAAAAATACTTATATTAAAAGTTATTTCTTGTATTCATTATCTAGTCTGAAAATTTTGTTAATTGGATTATTTAGGGAATATATAGTTAATACAATTATTGGTATATTTATATTCAAATCTTCTATCTTGTTATTTGTTTTTAATCTGACCTGTCTCTTCTACATTCTATTTTTGGTTTAATAGCTATATTGAGATACAATTCAACTACTGTGAAGTTCACAAATTTACCATGTACAGTTAAGCAGTACATTCACTGAATTGTGCATCACCCATTCTAACTGTAAGACATTTTTATTCTCCCCAGAAGAAGCCTATGACCAAGAATTAGACTCAAAATGGATGAAAGACCTCAATGTGGACAGGAATCCATCAAAATCCTTGAGGAGAACACAGGCAGAAACCTCTTGGACCTTAGCTGCAGCAACTTCTTCCTAGAAACATTGCCAAAGGCAAGGGAAGTAAGGGCAAAATTAAACTATTGGGATTTCATCAAGATAAAAACCTTTTGCACAGCAAAGGAAACAGAAAACAAAACCAAAAGACAACTGACAGAACAAGAGAAGATATTTGCAAATGGCATATCAGATAAAGGGCTAGTATCCAAAATCTGTAAAGAACTTATCAAACTCAACAACCAAAGAACAAACAATCCAGTCAAGAAATGGGCAGAGGACATGAACAGACATTTCCACAAAGAGGACATCCAGATGGCCAAGAGACACATGAAAAAGTGCTCAACACCACTTGGCATCAGGGAAATACAAATCAAAACCACAGAGAGATATCACCTCACAACAGTCAGAATGGCTAAAATTAATGAGTCAGGAAATGACAGATGCTGGTGAGAATATGGAGAAAGAGCAACCCTCTACACTGTTGGTGGGAATGCCAGTTGGTGCAGCCACTCTGGAAAACAGTACAGGGGTTCCTCACAAAGTTGAGACTAGAGCTACCCTATGACCCAGCAATTGTACTACTTGGTATTTACCCCAAGATACAAATGTAGTGATCTGAAAGGGCATGTGTACCCTGGTGTTCATAGCAGCAAGGTCCACAATAGCCAAACTATGGAAAGAACCTAGATGTCCATCAACAGATGAATGGATAAAAAAGATGCTGTGGGGGCGCCTGGGTGGCTCAGTGGGTTAAGCCGCTGCCTTCGGCTCGGGTCATGATCTCAGGGTCCTGGGATCGAGTCCCGCATCAGGCTCTCTGTTCAGCAGGGAGCCTGCTTCCTCCTCTCTCTCTGCTGCCTCTCTGCCTGCTTGTGATCTCTCTCTGTCAAATGGATAAATAAGATCTTTTTTTTAAAAAAAAAGATGCTGTCTATATAAATATAATACACCGTATCTTTACACACACACACACACACAGAAATATTAGGCAGCCATCAAAAAAGAAATCTTGCCATTTGCAACAACATGGGTGGGACTAGAAGGTATTAGGCTAAGCAAAATAAGTCAATCAGAAAGGGACAATTATCATATGATCTCACTGATGTGAGGAATTTGAGAAACAAGACAGATGATCATAAGAGAAGGGAAGAAAAAATAAAACAAGATGAAACCAGAGAGGGAGACAAACCTTAAGGACTCTTAGTCTCAGGAAACAAACTGAGGGTTTCTGGAGTGCGGGAAGAGTGCACAGAGATGGGGTGGCAGGGTGATGGACATAGGGGGTGTGTGTGCTATGGTGAGTGCTGTGAATTACGTAAGAGTAATGAACCACAGACCTGTACCCCTGAAACAAATAATAAATTATATGTTACTAAAAAAAAAAAAAAAAGAAGACCATCACTCCAGAATTCCACCTATACTCAAACCTAGACAAGTGATAACCTGTTCTTCCCCTCTATTACATTCCTGACATTTCATGTAGGGTGGAGCCAAACAATATGCTGTCTGCTGACTGCCCTCTTCCACTTAGCAGAATGTTCTTAAGGTTCATCCAAGTTGCAACATGTGTCATTTTTTAAAATTTCTTTGTATTATTTGATTGTTTTGTCTGACTGAATAATATTCCACTGCCTGGTTAGGTCATGGTTTGTCGATCCATTCATCAGTTAATGGACATTTGGGTTGTTTCCACTTCTTTTTGCTATTGTGAATAATGTTGCTGAGAACATTTATGTATCAATTTCATGTGTCAGAAAACATTGCTATTTTTAACTTCAATTTTGAAGACTATCTTAACTAGGCAGAAAAGTGTAGATTGGCAAGAGCTTTGTTTTTTTTCCCCCCAGTTCTATAAAGATGCTATTCAATTCAAATGATTCCATAATTTGGAATTTCCATATTGAGAAGTATGTTTCCTACATACTGTTTCTCCTTTGAAGGTAACATATCCTTTTGCTCTATGTACTTAAAAAATTTTCTCTTAGATTTTTCTCTTTGAACATAATATATTGGAGTGGTTTTCTTTGTACTTACTCTTTGGATTTGTAGAATTTAATAATCCTTTCAAGTATTGCTTTAACTCCATCTGCCTTCTTTCGCTCTTAGGACTCCCAATTCCACACATATTAGGACTTTTCATTTTATTCATATTTTTTCCCATTATTCTCTGAATTATCTCTTCCCCCCATCTAGCCTTCAGCTTTGATATTTTCTATTATTTTATTTTCCTACTTACTCGTCTTTTCCTTCTGTGCCCTGTATTCACCTAACGATGTATTTTTTTTAAAGATTTTATTTATTTATTTGACAGAGAACACAAGTAGGCAGAGAGGCAGGCAGAGAGAGAGAGAGAGAGAGAGAGAGAGAGAGGCAGGCTCTGCACTGAGCAGAGAGCCCGATGCGGGGCTCGATCCCAGGACCCTGGGATCATGACCTGGGCTGACAGCAGAGGCTTTAACCCGCTGAGCCACCCAGGCGGTGTATTAATTTTAGTTATTCAAAATTATAATGCTATAATTTTGAGTTGACTGTTTTCTATAGATGCCATCTCTCTGCCTAAGTCCTTCATGTTGTAATACATCTTCAGAAATTGATCAAAATTATTTTAAAATCCATTTCTGTGTAAAGAAATATCTTTGATCTCATGTGTATTAGTTTCTATTTTATCTTTTTTTTCTCTTGGTTTTCCATCATTCAGTCTTCTGTTGGGCTTGATTTTTTTTTTTTTTTTTTTTTTTTTTATAGAATGCAAGATGTCGGATATGAAAATCTAGGTTTAACCTATTCTGGAGTCAGTTTTACTGTTAATTTAGTCTTGCTGATGTTATTTTTATCTAAGGATTATTATTTTAAATTCTGTTTTTTCTTCTTGGAAGTCAGTTAAGGAAGAGTCCAATCACTAGAATATATGCTTAGATTGAGATTATTCATTTCAGCTTTTCTGAGAGTTGTTGCATTTACTAATGCAGGTGGACTGTTAGGGGTCCTGGTTGGAAGATGGGGGATTTGCCAGGATGTCTCCTAACTGACTGGTCTATGAGCTGCAGGTGGCTGCCTGATGTGCTACACAGCTTGCCAGTTTCCTCAAAACCTTCCCCCACCCTCCTCGCCCCCCTCAACTATGGCTTCTTGGCTAAGGCTCAGGAGTGCTACTTCCTTTCTCTCTCTGATCTTTTCCCTTAAGTCCACTGCTTTCATAGCCCACAGAAGTTTTCAGATAGGTGGCAAACTATTAGGTTTTCATCATGTTTGGAATAGTTGTGACAGTACAAGTTCATCTGCCATAGCCAAAAGCAGATGTCATGGACACAATTTTTATTATGTAAAAAATGCTGATGATTGTATAATGAATTCCTACAATAACAGTAAAATGGTGAAGAGTCTAGAAGAATGCCATTTGAGAAAAAAATAAATCTGTTATTGATAGCTGGCCTAGAAGAGAGAAAATATAGGGAAGTCATAATATTTTCAAATATTTATATTATTGTTATATACAAGGAAAATTATTTAATGGTGCTTTGTAAGATTCAACTTAAACTGAAGAAAAGTAATTTTGGTTTTTGGTTCCATGTACACAAGTCCACGGCTGATAATTCAAAATGTAAATAAAAAGAACACGCTGCTCTTGAAAGGGCAATGCTCTCTAGTACAGGGATAGCTAGGAAGAGGCTTTCTGAGTCCATTTTAAGAATATTTTAGGTGCTTATAAAATGAGTATAAGCTATAAGTAAAGCTAGAAACTACTGGAATATTAATGAATGAACTCGGTGGAGGGGATTTTCCAGACAGGAGAAATGTCCTATGGAAAGGTATGGTGATAAACTCTCTTCTTTGTTTGGGTATAGAGGATTAATGAATAGTTTTCTCTAGACAAAGTTTATATTGGTCAGTCACAAAGCTACTTTCTACACGGAGCAAACTTCTATCATTAACCCCTCCATAACTTTTTGTACTTATGTTTGTGTTTTTCTGTAACTTCCTCTCAGACTGTGAGGACTTCAACAGAAGGCTTTTCATCTCTATATTCTTTCCCACAGGACTCCCAGGAGATTTTGAGAACGAACAAAAGGAACCGAGATCAGTATTTTAAAATATTATTGCATGGGGCACCTGGGTGGCTCAGTTAGTTAAGTGTCAGACTCTTGGTTCTGGCTCAGGTCATGATCTCAGGGTCACGAGATCAACCCCCACCTAGGGCTCTGTGCTCAGTGCCCAGTGCCCAGTGCCCAGTCTGTGTGAGATTCTTTCCCCCTTCCCTCTGCCTCCCCCTCTGCTCCTATCCCTACCCCACCTGCTCACCCACATTCTCAAACAAACAAACAAACAAACAAACAAATAAAATCCTTGAAAAAACATTATTGTGAGGATTACCAGAAGGACAGAAAAGTCACACAGACCGGAGACAGCAAGTATAGTTGGAAGCTTTCTGCAGCGGAAACATTTTCTGCAGGTGAAAGAAAAGGGATGAAACACAGCACAGCGGATGGAAGAAGAGGCACAACCTGGTAACCTGTGGGACACCACACAGGGAGCAAAGGGACTCCAGTCTGTGTGATTTGGAGAATATTGATTCAATTTGCAGAGACTGACAAGAAGCACTCCCGCACCATGAGATACTTTCTGTCACAGCATCCTGTTTCCACCTCTGTATCACACAGTATAAATACTAGTCAGTTCTCCATATCCCACTGTCTCATCGCTTCATGCCCAGCCACGCCAGACACCATCACAGAATTCTGCATTTCTCCTCCCGACCCCTGTCTCCCACAGGACTTATCGTCGTGGTTGTCCCAAGTGATTACTATCTCCAAGCACTGCGTTTCTTACTGTGTTAAATGAATAGTTCGTGTGATTTCCAGCTAGACCATTAGTTCTTGAATATTTGAAACATATTATCCAAATTCACAGTGTTAAATCCTATCTTATTGAATCTCAAATACACTCTATTGAACTAGAGGTGGGCCATAATGAACCCTGGTTAATGAAGAGAAATATAGAATTTCAGGGCACTTGGGTGGCTCAGTCTGCCTTCAGCTCAGGTCATGATCTCTGGGTCCTGGAATTGAGCCCCATGTTGAGGTCCCTGGTCATTGGAGAGTCTGCTTTTCCCTCTCTCTTAGTGCCCCCCCCATCAAACTCTCTCTCAAATAAATAAATAAAATAAAATCTTGGGGGAAAAAAAGAACTAAAGTATTTATTACCATCTACATGCCACAATATATACAGGTAACTTGAAACCAAAGCAACATAAACACTAAGAAGTGTCAGCTTTTCTGAATTTGCCAAGTGTGCTCTGAGTTCCTAATTATATAGCGAATGTTCGTCTCCATCATCCAATTTGTTTTCTGCTGCAGCTAACCTAAATGTAATCTCCTGAGTGTTTGCAATCTTGATAGCCTTTCCAATGACTTATAAAGGCCAAAGAATTAGATTTTTAAGGTATTAATAAAGGCTCATCCGGAGTTGGTTTAAGAACTGGTATAAGAAAATATGTGAAGGTTGATCAGGCCCCAGGTCCCACACCTCTAGGAGATGGCTCTACCCTTAACTGATTCCTGCACTTTTAGGCCTCACATCTAACTAGAATAAGAGCTAAAGTACAAAGAAGGGTTGTCTCTTGCTCTATCTCTTTATTAAGAGTAAGGGATGGGACTCCTGGGTGGTGCAGTTGGTTAAGCATATGACTTTTAGTTTCAGATCAGGTCATGATCTTAGAGTAATGATCTCAGGGTCATGAGATCAAGCCGTGCGGTGGGCTCCATGCTGAGAATGGAGTCTGCTTAAGATTCTCTCTTTCTCTGCCTCTCCCCACTGTGTTCTTCTTTAAAATATAAATAAATCTATCTTTAAAAAAAATGATAAAGGGCTCCTTTTAGTACTCTATCAGCATTGTCTTTCTCATTGGTTAGAATCACATACCCAACCCTACATCATTTATTGCAAAGTGCAGTGGGGTCACCAGGATTGTCTTAGGCTCAGGATCTACTCACTGCCTATTGTTTTAAATGGAATCCTTATTCATGGAAGAGAGGGTGGATCACCGAAAAAAACGGGGTAATTTTAGCAAGCTGAGGGAAAACATGGATTTGTGATAGGTAACCAAGACGGTGAATGAGAAGGTTCTACAATGTTGATTGCTCAAAAGGAAATTGTTTTTGGCAAAAAGTCTTAATTAATTTTGTTTAAAAAATGGGTTTATTGTTTCTGTGATAACATGTGTAGTAAGATTTTATATTATAAGATTAAGAAACAATAGAAATCATTAAAACTTCCTTTAGGATAACAGATCCCAAAAGACCAATTATCACACTTAATAAGCACAGAGCCATGTCAGAGTATTCATGCTATTCTAGAGCATTCTCTGAAGGACTGAATTTTACACACATTGTTCACAATGTTCTCAACAACAACTGTGGGAATGTTGTAGGAATATTCCAGGTTAGTACTGACTAACCTACACAATGGTTTTCAAGCTAGCTCATAAAGAGTGTCATTTGGCACTTGAAGACTTGAAGAAACAATAGTACTTTAACCCAACATGCAAATTTATATTTTGAATTTTTTTTGCTTTTTGTTTATTTGTTTTTGTTTTTAGATTCCACATATAAGTGAAATCATATGGTGTGTGTCTTTCTTTGAATTATTTCTTTTAGCATAACACTCTCTAGGTCCGCTCATATTGTTGCAAAGGCCAAGATCTCATCCTTTATCTTCCTCCCCAACAGTATTATTTCTTGTCTTTTTTATTCTAGTCATTCCAACAGGTATAAGATGGCATCTCACATGGTATCATTGTATCTATATATCAATCCTGTAAACTTAACCAATACATGTAGTACTTTTAGTATCTAAATCCAAGACATATCTTCTACTCAATCTTTTTTCTTCCTTTTGTGACATTGAGTTTCATAGAGAGGATAAACACTTTTGAATTCTTGAAGCTCAGCAGAGTCTTGGGAAATTCTCTGGTTGATGGAGAAAAGGAGCACAGCAATCCCTCATATAATCTTCCCATTCAGCAACACCCACCATGTGACTTGGGATCCATTTAGTAGCTCTTTTACCTTAATTAATATAGTTTTTAAATCCTCAAATACACGTCTTCACAGTTTTAGGTAAGATAGGACAAAAAAAAAGTTATGGGAGAAGGAAATCTTGGACCTAAGTATGTGATAAACATCTCTTTTTCCTTATATTAGAATGAGGCACCAAGTGGGTGCACATAGAAAGTGGCTTCTTAGTCTTCCTGACTTCTTTGGAAGTCAGCACCAATTCTGATGAAGGGAATGACCCTAGGTTCATGAGACATGACAGGTGTCCTGCCAAGTGTTGCATCTACTGTGGGGTTTGGTCTTTCTGTATCAGCAAATGATACAGTATCATTTGTAGTCTGTATCAGCAAATGATAATGATAATGATAATAATAACAATGTCCCACCATCCACATAAGCAAATGAGAACCTTCATTTTAGGCTGCTTCAATATCTGTACTTCTTCTCTTCCCACAGTGGGAGTAGTGGCAATTTGTTGTAGTGGTGTTACATGTGTGTGGTTGTGGGGCTACTGAGAATCTATACTTATAGAGTTTGGACACGACTGTTGAGGCTAGGCTCAATAAGAGGATAAATGTCCTCTTAATATCCTCAATAAGAGGATAAATGTCTAGGCACTGGGAGAGTACTCACTAGAAATTCCCAGGGGTAACATCGTCCCCACGTCTGGGTAGTTGGATGAAACAAACATCACGTCCTGTTAGAGGATGACTGGAATTGCCATCACGTCTGACCTATTGTCTATGTGAGCATCAGTGAGTCATCCTAACGTCTAAACTCCTGGTGAGGGAAGGAGCTCCAATGCAGGCACCGAGAGCTTGATTAGACTACTTAAGTAAAATTGGACCATGACTGCTTTGCAACAGATGGTCCTTCATCGTAATTAATGAGAAAAATTGTTTCTTATTCCATTATGTGAGGAAATGTTGTGGATACTCCTGCTTCCAAACCTGACCTCCATCACATCTACAAATTTCTGACAAAGGAGTCAGGACAGAGGGAGAGAGAACCACTACTGATGGAATGGGGGGATTCTGAAACCAGGCATAAAATACGTGCACCTAAGTTCAAAAATGTATACTTTATTCCAAGCCAGTATTCAAATCCAATGAAATAAATTTTAACAGAGAAGAATTTAAAAATTTAATAGCATTTATTGAGTCTATAATGTATAGCGTTGAACTAGGAAATCTGGAACATCCTACTTATCCTTGACTGGATAATAACGGTAGATACAATTTCCTGAGAGATTACTATCGCGCAGTCACGAGGCTGAGTGATGGACATTTACCGTTTCACAACCCTAGAAGGCAGATACTTTATCCCCATTTTACATATAAAAAAACCAAGGGCTGGGGCGCCTGGGTGGCTCAGTGGGTTAAGCCGCTGCCTTTGGCTCAGGTCATGATCTCAGGGTCCTGGGGTCGAGTCCCACATCGGGCTCTTTGCTCAGCAGGGAGCCTGCTTCCTCCTCTTTCTCCCTCTGCCTGCCTGTCTACTTGTGATCTCTCTCTGTCAAATAAATAAATAAAATCTTAAAAAAAAAAAAAAGAAAGAAAGAAAAACCAAGGGCTTAGGTGGCCAAAGAACCTTGTCTAAGATCACACAGCTTGCCAAGATGCGTAGCTAGAATTCCCATCTGACACATTTAACCAGTTTGTGACATTGCTCAAGTTTGTTGAAGGAAATAATGTGAAAATCCCGCCGGGTTTGCTTCTTTCCAACACATCAACTATTTTCTCTTTCAGCTCCCAAACAAATTCTCTAATAAGCTTCTAAATATCTCCATTTACATGGAATTCAGATTCCAGTATAACGCAGTGGTCATGCTACTTGACAGCAATCTTGCCAATTAAGCAGCAATCCTAATTGGAAGAATTTTGTACTGTGCATACACATTTGCTGTATTCTCAGTAAGCTTACAGCTGCTGGCACAGACATCATTAGAATCTAGGAAAACAACTATTTCCAAGTGAACATCAACATAATGCAAAACATGGTATGTCAGGAAGTGAAGAAATTTGAATAAAAGTTAGTGAATGGGGAAGCCAGCTGTAATAAGCCAAGTGGAATCCTGCCTGAGGTCCTGAGTCAAAGTTACTGCTAAAAAGGAAGTGGGGCCTTTAATGAAAATGAATGGTCAGAAGTTTCGTTTTGCAGTTTGTATGATGATGGTACAAATGTGATGTTCGTTTCACCCTGGTTTCTTCCTTCCTTGTGTTATTCTAGGGGTGTATGTGTGTGAATGTGTGGTGTGTTTCAGAATTCAAACGATAAAACTCTCTCTCTTATTTCCTGCCTCTTCTAATTTCTCTTAGATAATACATCACTGGGTAGGCACTGGGCCCGAACTTTTATTTTCCCCAAAGCAACGCTATAATAGTCCTTCCCTGGATGACAGCGTTGTTTGTTTCATTGCCTGAGTTGAGTACAAAGAAAAAAATTATATTGGAACATTTTAAAAAATTAGTTTTTATTTAAACATAAATATCTCTCTTTCTCCTTGTTTCTTGCTTTTTGCTGTGGACACTATGCAGGCATTAAACGATTTTAACAGAGTTTATATCTATACATAATCTCTGTGCATATCATATTCCTTTTGCTGATACATATTCCAGCGAAGAAAACATGCTAAGTCCCTCTCTTCCCCCTGTTCTTCTTCTATGCCCTCTCCCTGTGATTCACCCAAGAAAATTCTGCCATTTCCCGGGACTGGCGGTGAAGATCATATGCACCTCCTACCACAGAACTTAAAGCAGATTGTAAAGATCCCCATTGACTGTTCCCGTCATTCCCTCTAAACATTCTCTGCTCCATCCATGATGACCTGTTCTGGGGCCATACCCGTGGGTCAGTCTACTGCTTCTGCTTCTACCTCTCCTACAGCTTCCCTTAATTACCTTCTCTCATCTCCTGCCGGCCACAATCCTAAAGAGCAGTGGACGCTGTCACTCTTTGCTCAGCCTGCTCGGTTTGACAACTCCCTCCAGCCAGGCCCATGAAGCTACTCTTAAAAAGTCTGACAATGGCCCCAGCCAATGGAAATTGTTCACTATTTGTAATTTCAGGTTTCTCTAAAATTAGACTCTGTAGATGACTCTTCATACTCAGGTATTTTGTATTTATTTGCTTTCAATATTCCTATGCTCTTTGGGACATATGGCTCTATACTTCCAACCACTTACTGTCTGTTTTCTTGGTGAGATTCTCTTCTCCTTCCACTGTATAAATGGGATGATACCATCTATCCTTCCTCTAATTTTCTCTCTACATATTCCCTTTGCATAATGTTATCCATTTTCATGATTTCAAGTACCTAACATGTTGGCAAAAATATACCCACAGTATCATCCACCCATCAACCACGTCACACATATTCAGCTCTTGTTATGTGCAGAGAGTACACTTGGCTCTAAGAAAGTTCATATTTTTTAACGCTTATTATTTGTTGTAAACTGTAATGATCTTGAAGAGATCTTTATGACTGCTTTCCCAGAAACGGTCTCTTATTCCCAACGTTATAAAGAAATCAAATTTCAAAGAATGCAAGTAAAATTTTCACATAATATTGTTGGCTACTGCAAAAGCAGGACTGAGAATGAAGGTTTGCTGACTCGAAATACTGTAATCACTCCACTGTCAAATTTGCCTTCCTAGTCCTTCTGCTCAAAGGGTTGACATTCCTGCTGGGGAGCTGGGACATACGAAAACCTGCTGTTCAAAGGCTTCTCTAAATGACAAAATACTCCGTCATGTTTCTAGCACAGTTATGTTCATTTCAACTTTCAAACTTTTCCCCCCTTTTTTTGCCATAGAGGAAATGGTAAAGAATTATTCAGCATCTGTCAGTTCCTTAGTCAGCTCATGTGTCTGTCTCTGTCATGAAGCCTCCTCTGGATCTTCCTACAAATACTGAGTGGTCCGCCCCGACTCTCAGCTCTTAAACAGTTTCCTTTCAGCCCAAATTCTATAGCAGTCTATTCTGTTATTCTACTTTCCTTATTTTTCTGGGGGGAGACTCCAAGGAGAACTAGAAGCTTGTGGCAGCTAAGGCTTTAGCTTTGTGGCTATCTAGAAGAGGGAAAGAAAGAAGTACTGTTCAATAAATATATTCTTAATTTTACTGAATTGAAAACTGCACTGAATTTCTTTGTGACCTCCTTTAATGCTGGAAACTGGGGGAAAAAAGCTTAGTAATGTAAAACTAATGCTGATGTTCAAGGGAAAGCAACAAATGATTGATTATACAAGTCTGTAAGAGGAAGTGTGTTTGCAGCTATTCCTAGCTCTGTAAATCAGAAATAGCTTGCCAGATGTGACTCCCAGTTTTCTATAAAATTCATCATTTTCTATATGCATTTACAAAGCAAAGAAAGGATTTTATAGATAGCAACACCGAAAGAAACTTAGGCCTGCCTTCCTTTCTTCCCTTCCTAGTTCCCATCCCTCTCCCTCCCACCTCCCTCTCTGTAATTTGACTGTTTAAAACACACTTAACCACGGACATTGAACTGAGTTGGGGTAAGTCTTCAATTTGTGAGCAGATACACTTTAAGATAATGAGGATGTGAAGCAGATTCAAAAACAATAAAGGGTAAAGGGTTGAACTTGATGACTCTTAACGTCTCTCACAGATCTAGGATTCTGTAATTGTGTTAATGCAGCATTTTTTTAAAAAAGATTATATTTATATATTTGACAGAGAGAGAGAGAGAGATCACAAGCAGGCAGAGAGAGAGGGGGAAGCAGGCTCCCTGCTGAGCAGAGAGCCTGATGTGGGGCTCCATCCCAGGACCCCGGGATCATGACCTGAGCCGAAGGCAGAGGCTTAACTCACTGAGCCACCCAGGCACCGCAACATTTTTAATAACTTTCTGCCAAATATTCAACAACACTGAAATTCCAGTTGAAGTCTGGTGGCTCCCAGAAGCTGTGAGCTCTGCTGTGCACCTTTCCTGCTTCTCCACGATCCTCATGTTTATTAACACTGACTCAGGCCTCAGGTGAAAGCCCCCCTCCAGGTGCACTGTCCCTTGCCCAGACTAATGTCTACTTTGCTTCTTCCACAGAAGCACATGCCTTCAGAACAGTATATTCAGTTCAGAATCATGAATATGACCATTTTAGTTACTTGCACTGCCTTAGAAACATGGCCCTATGAATTGTGGTCCAAACAGCTTATGTTCTTATATATTGTCCTCAGCTAAATTTTGTTACATTGAGTTTCAAAGCTTTGGTCTTTGTAAGATTTGTGAGGGATGTTTGTAGAAATATAGGTCCCTAGTCTCTACCAAGACATTCTTGTCTAATAGTCTTGGGGGGAAACCATGACGTTTGAAAGTTTATTTAGTACTCTATAATTCTGATGTTGATCGTGTGGTTTTCTCTGGATCAAACACTGAGAAACTCTATCCCTTACTGTTTACTCTTGACTCTTCATGCTGTATGAGGAAGAATTTAACTTTAAATACCATAAAATAACAAATATCACAGTAAAAATTACCACTCTATAGCAATTGTTTTATGTGTGGTAACCTGATATTCTTATGAGGCTAGAGATTTCTTATTTCAAACCCAAATTATATGTTGAGCATCACACTGAGAAATCATATTGACATAATGATAAAATGGTTCATAATCTTATACAGCATTTTTTCAACATTAAGGACTTGATAAGCTAGCTGCAATCACTCTATTGTATAATTATGAATTAATATGCTTGTAACAATAGACCTCATTGGGACCCTGATGTCAATAGATAAGAAAACACATGGCTTTGAATGAGGTCTTCGCGGTAATTCAGGATGATGAGAGCAGGTGACCGACTCTTGTCTTATTGCAAACTGTGGCTCAAAGAAAATCATATTACAGCATGTTTCTAGTTTATTTTAATGTACTTTATTCAAATAGCTCAATACATCAAATGATCAAAATCCAGAGAAAAGGAGGTTAAAAAATACCTCCCATCAGGAATCATTAGATTAATATAATCCTCAGAATAGAAATAACCAGTCTCATCTGGTAGGAATCTCCTCTCGAAATGATCCATTTGCTCACTGGCCGGGTAGGAAGAGATCTTCTTTTTTTAGAGGTGGTTTCATCCCCCCGTGGATAGCAATAATTATTAGAACTATCCTCCTCATATTTAACCAAAATCAACATTTTAATAATTTCCTAGCTTCAGTTTATCATGGAATAACAGAATAGGAATTGATTCCTATTTCACAGGACAGCAGAGGAAGAAGTGGGTTTTCGTAGAGTGGGTTGAACTATTCTTCTGTGATAGATGTTTGAAATGTGTTAGTGATTTTTCTCCTCATTCGAGCCCCATGAGGAAGGTGTTACTCTTCTCCCTCTGTCATGTTAGAGATATAGAGACTGAGACAGGGAGAAGTTGAACAGCCTGTCTCTGGTCATAGTTTATAAGCATATAGTTTATAGGGACTGGAACCTGGACCTTCTATCCTGTTCATCCTTTTTTCAAATGAAGATTTCTTAAAGTTGTTTAATGAAAAATAGCATACCTACAGAAAACTACAGAAAGTAATATAATGAACCATCATTGTATCATCAGTATAATGTACCCATTACCTAAGAACAAAAATTATCTATTTATGGCCAATCTTGCTTCATTGATATTTTAAGCAAATCCAAGATATCATATCATCATATCCATCATTATAGCTGTATGGATCTCTAAAAGGTACTCTTTTAAGAAATATAAACAAAATACCACTATTCAACCTAAACATTTTCTCAATAATTAGGTCTTCTTAACAAAATAGGACTGTTCATAATAGAATGTGAATTGATGAAGAATAACTGCGGGTTTTGGCAGGGAGAGGGGTGGGAGGTTGGAGGAGCCTGGTGGTGGGTGTTATGGAGGGCACGGATGCAGGGAGCACTGGGTGTGGTGCATTAACAATGAATGCTGGAAGACCGGAAAATTAAAAAAAATAAATAAAAAATTTAAAAAAAGAATACTATAAAACTATATATGCTATAATCTTAGTTAAGAAAGAAAGAGAGGGAGAAAGGAAGAAAGAAAAGAAAGAAGGAAGGAAGGCGGGAGGGAGGGGGAAATGCTTATTCAGAGAAAAATGACTTGAAGGACATACAGCCGAATACTGTCAGTAGTCTACAGTTAACCCTGTGTCATGGGAGTAGAGAAGATTTTTGTTTACTTTTGTATTTTTGTGTGTATTTTAACTAATAGGAATCTACCGCTGGATAACAATTCATACTTATTTAACACTGTAAGAGTTCTCAAGTGTTGAGCATTGTCACTCAGAAGTAATTCTTGCGCAGCTACTGTGCCAGACATGCTAAGTACGGAATACGTACTGAATGAATAAGGGATGAATGAATGAACACATACTGAGCAAATCACATGGTTTCTGATCTTAAAAAAAAAAATGAAGTCATTTTTAAAACAACTATTTGATTTCATTCATTTTTACATAAATTATGATAGATTTCAGTAGATTTTTTTTATACTACAAAAACTTTTTTTTGGCAGCCTAATGACTATCATGTCTGCATACAGGGGGCTGGATGGTTGGGTCATGGCACTGAACATAAGAGGTATAGTTCATGCTCTCGTGTACTAATAGGGTAAAAGATACAAACTCCCCAAGTCACTGCAGGAGTATGGTGGGATATAAGAACATGTGACATGGGGTAGTTACCTAATATTGGAATGTAGGGAAAGCCTCCTGAAGAAGCAGGCTCAGCCCTAAAGAATGCATGAGAATTAATTTAATGAACACTGGATAGAAAGAGCATTCCAGGAAAAAAAAAAAAAAAAAAAAGCCTAGGATGTGTGAACACTGGAGAATGAGAAGAACATGGGATATTTTAAGAAATAAGAGCCCAGTGTGGCTGAAGCAGATATAGTTGAAGAGTAAGAGATGGGGTCAAGGTAAGACCGGAGAGGCTGTTAAGATGGAAACCAGGCAGGGCCAATGCGAAGACCGTGAAACGCGTTAAACACAAATTATTTCTTCATATATAAACCTGTTTATTTGCTAGAGCGGACGCAGATGTAAAGACACAGAATCCTTGCAGATGGAGCCTTCCTATAAACAGCTCGAGGGACGAGCTGGCCCACTTGGGCGACATTCACAGTGGGAGATGGTTAATGATTGTGCCTTCCTTGTTGAACACTGGGATTCCCATTTCCTTGAGAGGCATAAAGTGGTTCTAGAGCACAGATTTCCCTCTCTGGCTGTGTGAATCCTCCCCCACTGCACACACGCCTTCTCAGTATGCAACATGTTTGTCTTAACGAACTGCTGCTCTTCCAACAGCTCTGGTTTCTCAGCAATGATTTCACTCAACAACTGGCTTTTAAAGTTCAATAATTCTCGTTTCCACAGCATGGGTGTGCGAAAGAGAAAACTCTCATACTCCATCTTTCCAGCAACACTGTACCAGTCAGCACTCTCGGTCAGCACATATGTTAGACTCTAGTTTGGCAGAGGACACAGGCACCATCATCATATACTGAACCATCACCTGCCTTGGCAGGCATTTCCTAATATATTCCACACTTACAGTGCCTTTTCACTTGCTGACAGTCCTACTGGAACACAAGTTTTACCAGCTACTCGAGATATTATGCATTTCAGTATAACCATAAAATTCAAGGAATAGATTTTGGTGTGCAAGTTTCCACTTAATGCAAATTGAGGAAGTTATGGCTTAATCTTGATTTTGAAATATATTTAGGGATAAAATGTCACTGATTTATTAAGAGAAATGGATACTGTTTCTCACTTGTACGCAGTGTAGACTTGGATAAATTTACCAATTTTGGGCCTCACCTTCTTTATCTATAAAGTAAGAATTTAGGAAAAGTTTGCATAAAATTTTTAAATTTTAAATTTTAAAACTTGTTTTAGAATTAAGTCCACATATGGGGCACCTGGGTGGCTGAGTCAGTTAAACGTCCCGCTCTTGATTTTGACTCAGGTCATGATCTCAGGGTCCTGGGATCAAGCCGTGCATCAGTCTCCATGCACAAAAGGAAGTCTGCTTGAAGATTCTTTCCTTCTGACCCTCCCCCAACTTGTGCTCCCTGTCTCTTTCTCTCTCAAATAAATAAATAAATCTTTTTAAAAAGTCCACATATAGGTTAGAGATTTTATCTAAGGTATTTTGAACGAATGATATATATATATTACATAATATTTTATCTAAGGTATTTTGAACGAATAATAATATAACATATATTAATAATATAGAATATATAGTAACACACAATATTATTACATATTATGTATTATTAATATATTAATTATATATTAATACACACATACATATATAATACATATTAATACATATTATTAATACATAATATACATAATAATACATAATCATGTATTATTTGTAATTATGTAATACATAATTATGTATTATGTATTATTTGTAATAATACATAATATTATGTATTATTTGTAATAATACATAATACATGTATGTATTATGTATTATATGTATATGTACATCTTATGCATAATATTATGTATTATGTGTTATGTATTATATGTATTATTAAATATTATGTAATATATAATGTAACATGTTATATTATTATGTATCATTACATATAAGTATATATTTATATATCAATATATTATATATTACATATATATTATATATCACACTGTATAATTAACATTATTATAGCTGTATAATTAACATTGTTAAGTAATTTCAAACGGTGAGGTTTTTCTATCATCAAATAAAGGAGAAAGAGAGATTTTTCCTATTAAAGTATCTTAATAGTTATTTATATATTTTTGTGAGTAAAACAATGACAGTAAATATTTATATAGCACTTACTATATCCTAGGCATCCTTTAAGTTCTTTCCATGTACTTTAATTTTTCACATCCCCATTAAAACATTACTATATATAATAATGAAGAAACTGAGGCCCAGAAAGACAAGGTAACTTTCCCATAATCACAACCACAATTATGAACCTAAATACTTGGGCTCCCGAGTCTATACTTAACCGCTATATTGTGTTATGTTGCTGCAAAATTTACTAGTAAAGTAGAAGAGAAAGGAACATGGTTTGATTAGGAATCAATCTAGGCATTACGAGGAGGTCTATTCTCTAGACCAGAGATGATCTTGGATAAGTCATGTCATCTGTCAGGACTTCATATATTTGAAATATAACATTTAAGAACTGAGATAATTCATTGCTTTTCCTTCTATGTGCTCAGAACAAGGCTGCCATTCTAACAGTTGGGTTCCTTAAGGCTCAATTAAGTAGTTAAGATCAGTTTAATTTATTAAAATAAATATAAGTGAATGCAGGACACACCCTTATTTCTTATTTCTGTCATTATACACACCAGAATCTAAGATCAAGTGAAATATCACTGAATTCATTAACACATAATTATTATTTTACTGTGATGTATTGATATTTGTGATATTATACAGGATGTTCAAAACTTACATGTACTGGTATCAAACAAGACTGAAAACAGAATGAGATGGTTTTTAAGATGCTTCTAGCTTTTTAGTAGCAGGGCTTCAAACATGGCTCCCAAGTAAACTATTTACACCTCTCTCCCTTAATCCCAAGCTGGCCACTTTTGACAAATTAAATGTGGCCCAAACCAAACCATAGGACTTCCGAGACCGGGGCAGAAGTCCTATACTTTGGCTTCAGTCTCTTGGAAGACCTGCTCTGGGAGCCTGAGCCATCATGGAAGAAGTCCAACCACCCTGCTGAAGAACTGTAGAAACCAGAAGACCAAGGTCTGAGCTCATCCTTGCAGTTGTCCGCACTCAGATCCTAGATATGCACAGGAAGGCTTCGTGGACCCTCCAGCCCCAACCGTCAGCGAAATACAATAAGTGAGCCCCGTGGATCTCCCCATCCACTGACCAGCCGTCTGAGAGCCTTTCCTGTCACCAGATATAGTAAGATGGGTGTGGTTTTAAGCCACAAGATTTTGTATTAGTGACACAGGAACAGGTAACTGACAATTCTGAAAGTCAGTAATTCAGTACATTGTGGAGTCATCACTTTGTTTTTAGATTGTATTTTAGCTGTTCAAGAATGGCCCCTGGTCACAAAGGTGATGCAGGTGTTCAGTCAAAGCATCCAGTGGTGTAAGGGAAAGCCAGCATGTGTTTGGAGTTGGAAGTAACTCTGACCTCAGCAGGTAACAAAGTCTGGCAATCTTACTCTTTTAGCCTCATCTGCAGAATGGGAATAATATTAGCTACCTCATAAAGGATTAAATATAATATTAAACATATAAGAGATAATTATTTGTAGTTGTTATGAGTTAAATTATATCCCCCTCATTCATAAATTGAATCCTTAACCCCCAGTACCTGAGTATATGACTTTATTTGGAAATAGAATTATTACAGATAGAATTAGTTAAGAGCAGGTCATACTGGACTGGGTAGGCACCTAATCCCCGAGGACTGATTTCCTTAAAAAAGGAGAACTTGGGAGAAAGACCACATAGAAACACTGTAGACAGGCATAAAGAAAAGATGGCTATCGACAAGCCAGACACTCTGGTCAGAACACATTCTTCCATTGACGCCCTCAAAACTAGCCAGTTCTGTAGTAACCTTGATTTTGGACTTCTAGCCCTCAGAACCATGAGACAACATTTCTGGTTTTTAAGCCACCCAGTTTGAGTACTTTATTTTAGAAGCTCTAGCAAACTAATATTGTAGTATTGCTGTTTCTACTTCCCACAGTCACCTGATGATTTGTACAGCATGAAGTTTTCATTTAGGTTAAATGTTCTATAAGCTACTAATGTATACCAAGAAGCAGCCTATTTTAGGAAATTTTGCATTTAGAAAAGATCATCTGGAAAACCTTATTTTTAAGAGCTGTCAACATCAGTGGACTGTCAGGATGCTGTTGAAGAGAAATTCCTGGTACTGCTCGGTCAATTCCAGTCACAATTTATGTTCAATATTGCGGTTTTGATCGGCACCTCAATTTTTGAAGAGAAATTTCAGGGCTATGTTTGCAGGGCAAAGTAATCTCTTTTTAATACATAATTGATTCCACATGTTTCTATAAAACATGTCCAGTTGGAACAGACTAGGCAACAGATTAATTCCAACCAAAAAATAATCCAATTTATCACTAATTGCAAAAACAGTTGACAGAAAGATTGTACAGCCTGCTGCTTGCACATGAGCAGTGACATTACCATGGCTGTGACAACCAAACACTAGGAAAACAGTAGCGCTAATCAGCATTTGACATCTCCGTACTGTGGAAACCCTGTGAATAATAGAATGCTTTAATAAGGTGAATTTTTGTTTACTCCTGTTTGAAATTATCAAGCACTATTTGTATATCTAATAGCTTCACTGTCTATCACATTTATAGAAAGACTCGAAATACATGCTACCAAACTAACAGCATGTTGCAGGACTCTGAAAACATCATCTGGTCAGCCAGGGTAGAAGCACACAGGCAGATTTCTGATTTATGCGCCCGCATTTACGCAGACAGACACGGCACAGTGGCCCCCCACTAACCAATTTGGTGGGAATGATTTTTTTAAAGATTTTATCTATTTATTTGAGAGAGAGCACGAGCCAGGGGGAGCAGCATAGGCAGAGGGAGAAGCAGACGCCCCACTGAGCAAGAGGCCTGACTGCAGACCTCTATCCCAGGACCCTGGAATTGCGACCTGAGCTGAAGGCAGAGACTTAACCCACTGAGCCACCCAGGTGCCCCACAAAATCATCATCCTTGGCCAGAAAATAAATTTCAAAAAAATCTCAAAACCTTTATCTATTTATAAAAGTGACCAGTTCCATTTAATTCATGGCTATTTAATCCATGCCTATTTGGGTCTGGAACATGGTGGGCACTGTGCTACGTGCTGGAGATACAGAGATGCAGAGGGGAGGGGGTGAAGTCCCTCCCTTAATGGAACTTATGTTCTAATAAGAGAGAGAAGGGCAGCATAGAAAAAAACAAAGTAAAAATATCTTCAGATAATGATAATTTCTATGAAGAAAAATATTGAAAGGCAAAGGGATAAAAGGGATAAGGAAGGGGTTGGGATGGCTGATGGGAGGGGGTGAGGGGTAGACAGAGGCCAGAGAATGTTACCTGACCCCACACAGGGGTGGTTGGCCTGTTACCTTTCATTAGCACCTAGGATAGGGGCACTTCATAATATGATTAGGAACTGTTAACATTCTAGAAGATAGGACATATTCCCTCTACTCTGAAAGACCAAACAATAATTCACTGTGACTGAATTAGAAACTTCTTACAACACTCTCCAGTTGTGCCACTAACTAACCTCATACTGGTGGACAGAAGCGCACTTCACATATGCAGATCTCAGGTTCTCTCCCTTTTGAATAAGAGGGTTAGATCACATTTTGTACTTTTTTTTCACTCTAAAATTAAAGAATTTACATCATTTTCCTTCAATGAATGGGTTGAAAGAGTAATTCAAATCCAGCAAGAAAAAAATATAGCAGGAATAAATGGAACCACAGTGGTCTTGTCAGTTTTAAATTATATATCAGATGTGGAGTCCTGAAACGCTTCAGACCTCTCTAGGAAGCCACAACTAATGGAAGGAAATAATATGATCATAAAGAAGAAAGGATATCACACAAGTCTAGCACCTTGTGATTTAAGGCTTTAGGGTTCAATTTGTAGCTAATCTTTCAGACTCTCTAACCTAGTGAATTTCTTTACGATATTTCCAAATATTTCATTTATTGCATTGCACCCTGCCCCTATCCTCGCTTATGACTTTTTTTTTAATATAATTCACCTTTTTAAAGTAAAAAATTCAGTGGTTTTTAGTACATTTCCAAAGTTTTGCAGGCATCACCATTAATTCTGGAATACTTTCATGGACCCCAAATAATACTTCATGTCCATTAGCCTTCACTCCTATCCCTCCTTCTTTCCCCTCTAGATAAATAATAATCTTATAATCTTCTTTTTATTTCTGTGGATTTGCCTATTTTGCACATTTCATATAAATGGAATTGTACAATATGTGACTTTTTGTTTGTTTGGCTTTTCTCACTTAGCATGATGTTTCCAAGGTTTATCCATGTTGTAGCATGAATCAATATTCCGTTCCTTTTTAGCTAAATAATATTCCTTCCACTCCACAGATATGGCACATTTTATGCATTCATTCCCCAGTTGATGGATGTTTGCATTGCTTCTACTCTTCGGCTATTATAAATAACGCTGCTATGAATACTTATATACAAGTTTTTGTATAAACATGTGTTTTATAGAAGTAGAATTGCTGGATCATATGGTAATTCTATCTTTAACTTTTGGAGAAACTGCCAAATTGTTTTCCACACAGCTGCACCATTTTAATCCCCACCAGCAATGTCTGAGTGTTCCAATGTCTCCACAGCCTTGCCAACACTAGTGAATTTTTTGGACTAATCAATAGATGCATTTTGGAAGAGATGGCAGAGAGAATTTTTTTTTCTTTTTCTTTTTCTTTTTTTTTTTTAGAATGTATATGATAGTGGAATTCAAAATTGAAGAAATTTAAAATGAGCTATTATGCAAACAAACATTCATTCTTTACTGTAGCTGTTTATAAAGTAAGTCTCCTCAAAGTGCTGAGAATCAAAGCATGCTATTATTGTTTCTTATTATAGTAATTTTTTATCTGTAATCTATTCAGAATAACACTTTATGCTTTTGAGAAAAATTCAGGATAGTTTATGTACCTGATATCCTACCCCAGGGAAAGGGATTTATAGATGACAGTCATCACATCATAGAATGAACTGGCAGGGTGTGACCGTGTGATCACAATAAGATAAAACAGAACAAGACAGGGACCAAGTGCTCAGCAATTAGGGAAGGACTAAGAATGTAGGTTAGGCTTGGCTACAGATGGACTATGTCACTAGAGTATTCCAACCCCAAATTACTTCTCAGATATATGATCAGCATGAGTCAGCGAAAACAGATCAAGATGTTCCCATGGGAGTGAATGATCCATGAAAATGGCAATTGGAAGATACTCAGAACACAAATAGATTTGGGGACGCATGAAAAATAGGTAACTAGTCCCTGCCCTGGGATGAGAATGGGTGTCAAGTGCTTAAGTTCCCCGGGCTAGGGGGCTGACATATGTGTGGGCATCTTCAGAGAGCCCTGAAATACTCCGTAGGTCACAAAAACAAACATGCGGAGAAGGAAGCCGAAACCAAAGCCAAGGGCTTCCTCAGGGACATGAGCTCTGGATCTCAGGCACGGCAGCCCCGTTACCTACAGAAGAGCATGAGGATGAAAGGTGTGCGCTGGGGGAAGCCCTGGGTCAGCAGAGCCTTTGCCCCAGCTAAGAGTCCAGAGCCTCCCAAGCTGGCCTGACAGGGCTTTGCGTCCGAAATTGAACAGCAGCTCTGCGGTTACCAGGGGTTTTCAATCCACCTGCATTCTGCATGTGTGGGAAAGTGATTTAGTTCTAAACCTTAAGTACTTTCTTCCTCCAGTTTGTTTTTTCTGAAAATTGGGGAACTGCTGAAACTTTGGTCAGGAAAATGGGGCTTAATCATTAAGAGGGGGGGAAAAAGTAGGTAAAAATGAAGCCACGGTTGCACATATTTATGGAGGATGAGATTAGGGATGTGGCTGAGGGAGATGCGGTTTCACAAAACGGGACTCACCGTGGGTTTTTTCCCGCTGCCCCCGTCACACCCACCTGGCTGCCCCGTCTGATGGCTCATCATGCTAATGGGGCTCACGCCTCACCCTCTTCTCTTTCTTCCCTTTGCAGTGTCTCACCCCGTCTTGCTGGTTTCTTCTGCAGAAATTCCATAGGCTACTAAACCTTCTCCCTGATGCCAGCTTTCCCCTACTTCACTCCCCTCTTCATCAGTGTCCACAGCACTGCCTGAAAGATAGAAAACCTCACAGCCATCCCAGGACAACAACCCTGCAGCTCTCCAGTACTTCCAGAGTAAAGTTCAGAACTCACAAGCATTACATCTATGCTTGACCCCCACCTACTTTTCCAGACTCATTACAGGTGAGGGACCTTCTTCTCACTCCATGGGTTTTGGTGCTTGGTTTTTCCTCACACAAGACTAATTTATTTATTTTTATTTTTTAGTTTTTTGAAAGATTTTATTTATTTGAGAGAAGGAGAGAGAGAAAGAATGACAGAGAGAGCATGAGAGGAGAGAGGTCAGTGGGAGAAACAGACTCCCTGGGGATCAGAGAGCCTGATATGGGACTCGATCCCAGGACTCCTGGATCATGACCTGAGCAGAAGGCAGTCGCTTAACTAACTGAGCCACCCAGATGCCCCCCAACACAGGACTAATTTAAAACTTACCTAAAATCAGAGAGTTCTTTTGCTAGATTCTGCATGTTTGCATTTCATGTATTTTTTTAAAAAGATTTATTTATTTATTTGGGAGAGAATGTGCACGTGCATGGGAGCAGGGGACGGGCAAAGGGAGAGGGAGAGAGAGAATTCCAAGCAGACACCCTGTTTAGCACGAGCCAGATGGGGGGCTGGACCTCACAACCCTGAGATCATGACCCTGAGATCACAACCCTGAGACCACCACGTGAGATGAAATCGAGAGTCTAAGGCTTAGTTGACTGAGCCACCCAGGTGCTCCTCATGTTTTTGTTTCTTAGATTTCACTTCCTGACCTTTCCTGACTATTCACTCCTTCTTTGAACTTTCCATTAGTCTACAGTCCTCATCAGAGCACACCACAGTTTTCCTTTGTGCTACTGGCTCAACTAAGTTAGTATCACTGACACCTTTGGAACGCAAGCACTGTGGACAAACAGATGATGTCTTGGTCATCTTTATTTATTGAAGTGCCTGGCCCACAGTAAAAGGCTCCGTAACTCTTGGATTAAATGTAAACATGTATGCCCAAATGTATGAATGCTAAGTCTAAGATTTAGAGTTCTCTTTGATTTGTAATGGTCTTAGAAACTGTCCTCTACAGCTGTATGTCACCATCCATTGTCAGCAAGGACATGGCGAGGTATTAACCACTCTATGCCTCACTTTCCTCATATGTAAAAGGGAATTAATACATAAAAGTACCACATGGGCCATATATATTAATACCATATGGCCACCATATGGCAACAATGACGAAGACGATGTGGCTGCCAGTGATGCTGGTTGTGATAGTGGTGACGGTGATGATGTTTGCTGTTTGAAAAAGCTGACCTTGCATTTCCTTGTCTTGTTGGGAATTGAGGAAAGGGAGAACGAAGCACTGTTACCTTCATAATGTTATTTCACCAAATCCATTCTCTCACTTTTGTGAGAAAGGAGGCTGAGGCTTAAAGACAGGAACATGTTTCTTTAGTTCACATGGCTGGCCTGCACGCACATGTCAGCCATCAGGAATTCTGTACGCGACTCTACCATGGGCTACCTTGGATCATCGCATTTAATTCCAATCACAATTCCTCTGCACAACTGAGGATTTGATATTTCCATGCTCCGTCATAAATGCTGAAATACCACCTCTGCCTAAACTCTTTAACAAGAACTTGATGGTAAACAAACAAGGTTTATCTATCTTAAACAGGCAATCAAAAAAGGTAATTTCTTTCCTTCTAGTTCTTGGAAATCTCTGGTGGAATGAAAGGAACTTGAGGTTTGTGAAAAGATAAATGAAGAGTTCCTGATCTACTTTGCTTTTCAGGCAACACCTAAGTATGATCATATTTTAAAGGAGATCCAAACAAACTGAAGCAGTCAGGGGGCAAACACCAGAATGACAAAGTGACTCAAAAATCAGGTAATATTAAAAGCGATTGGAGGAAACCAGAAAAGAGCAAACTCAAGAGATATTTTTAAGTGGGTTTCTTTGAATATTTGATGTTCTCTCAACTTTTTTTTTCATATGCCCATAAACAGGAAGAACTGGAATCACTAGGCATAAGGCAAGAAAAAAAATGTATTTGGCTTCGAAATAAGAAAAGTTTTTCTAATAAAGAAAGCTGTAAAAGGAAGGGGTAGCTCATGAGAAGCTGAGTTCCCAGACTCTGAAGGTGATCTCAAAGGGAATTAAAAGTGGTCTAATTAGCTGACATTAAGATGCTTACCCATCCTGATATTCTGTAATCTCGAGCATTTCATGGAAAATGTGAGATATTTATGGTACACTCCACCTTGTTTGTTTCATCTACCACCTTATTCAGGTAGATTTCATCAACCAGGAGAAGTACTAGTCTCTGCCTCTCTTACAATGTGACTACCAGGGATAGTGAATTTGAAATTAGACATGATTTCCAGTCTTGTTTATCACTTACTATTTTGAGGACATATGCAGTTTCTCAACCTTGGTACTTTAATTTACAAGATGGGAATGCTATTCATTTCATAGCAAGATTCAACAAAACGACATACAGGAAGTCCCTACCACATGATGGTGGCCAACAAATAAAGCCATAAGCACCATCTGATGAAGAATTGTGACATGAATGACCACAGAAGAAAATACTTAATTGATTTTCCAAGGAAGTTTTCTGTTAAAGTTGAATACACACAGAAGTGCTCAAAGTATAATTGGGTGAGGTGGATAAATTTTCCTAAAGTAAATTTGTGTGTGTATGTGTGTGTTTGTTTGTAACAAATAAATTTCACCAAGCCTGTAGAAGGATGATGCTCAACTTAAAGAAAAAAACCACACAGTATTGAGTATGCAATATGAAAAGAACTGAGACAGGAGGTGGGGCATGAGATTTTTAAACTGGGTTATTACAATACACATATGTATAAAAATGCACCTTTGAAAAAAATGGACAAATTATAAATGTCTAGATTTATGAATTTTATCAAGGTAAATACCTCGTAACCAGGATCCAAATAGAAAATTACCCCAGAAGCCCCCTCACACTGTCTTTCAGTCTGCAACCATACATTTATTCATGGCATGGCATATACCAAATTTCATTTTCATGCATTCATTTTTGCATATACTTCCTTCTTTTCTTTCTAACTTCCTTCCTTCCTTTGCTCCTTCCTTCCTTCCTGTCTTTCTTCACATACAGAGCAATGCTTTTCAACCTAAATGAGACAGTGTGAATTTCTGGGGCAGTCAAAAATGTATTTATTTGCCTAAAGGTGGGCAAGTGCCGATTTACATCTGATTTATCTCTACTTCCAGCAGGCAATCCTTCATATGTTAAGAGTGTCACATTCCTGCCCTTGCCAGTTTCTAGAGTCCAAAAGTTGTTTCTAAAACCTGAGAGCCTGTCAAAAGTCTGCCCAGTCTGCGTCAAACTTCCCCAGAGAAAAGCATGTCAAAATGCAGAGTTCATTCTGAGAAGTTCAGAACTTCTCCATTGACCTCATTATTTACTATTTTATTAGTACTCTGCCTTCAAAAGGACTTTTAAAAGTATTTTCTTTTGCTATGTTTTCCTTAATGAGATTCACTAGTTGAATGTCGTTCATCTATTATTGTTGGAAGCAGAAGTCCCACAGCACCATCTTTTCAAGATTTATTTTTTTCCTTTATTATTTCTACTTTATCTCACAGAAACTCCTATTAGACACAGGCTGGAATTTTCCTGCCTTCAAAGTTTCATAACTTTCCTTTCATATGATCGGTATTTTATCTTTTCTCTCTCTTTTGTTCATGAGTCTACATCCAGTGTGACCATAGTATTTGGTGCATAGATGATCATTCATGCTTCGTACGTGCTGATGGCAATACATAACATTCTGATAATACATACCGACAGCAATTTGCTGATGGCACTGAAATGTTTCTCCCTCAGATGCATGCTGAAGCCCTAACATGTACCAATGTGATGGTACTTGGTGATGAGGCCTTAGGGAGATAGGGTAGATGAAGTCATGAGGGTGGGGCCTTCACAATAGGATAAATGTCCCAATGGAAAGAGATGCCAGAGGCCTTCGTCTCTCTCTCTCTCTCTCTCTCTCTCTCTCTCTTTCTCTCTGTCCCCCTCTCTCTCTGCCATGTGAGGACAAAGGGAGACACCTTCGTTTTACAACCCAGAAGAGGGTTCTCACTACAACAAGATCGTGCTGTCACCTGACTTTGGATTTATAGCCTCTAGAACTGTGAGAAAATAAATTTCTGCTGTTTAAGCTACCCAGCCTATGGTGTTTTGTTATGGCTGATTGATAAAATTACTAAACAAATAAATGAACAATTGAGAGATTGTTTGACAACATTTATCTTAGGATCCTAGGATACTTTAGGGTCTTATTTGGCCTGGTAACTTGGAGCTTATTAATATTGTATTTTCTCAAGTTTTTAAAATACACACACACACACACACACACACACACACACACACATTTATTCATTTATTTTAAAGAGAGAAAGAGAGAGAACATGAGTGGGAGGGGCAGAGGGAAAGGGAGAGAGAATCCTAAGCAGACTCCATGGTGAGCACAGAACTGCCAATGGAACTTGATCCTAGGACCCTAAGATCACCACATGAGCTGAAACCTGGAGCTGGATGCTCAACCGACTGAGCCACCTCAGATGCCCCAATATTTTCTCCATTTTTAAAACTGGTTTTGCTTGGATATTTTTGTAAACAATATGATTTTGTAAACAATAATGACTCTTAGCTCCAGGTCTCCTATTTCATAACAAGGCTATTGTTATGTTAGGAAGGCATTTCTAAGTTGATTTAGAAAGGACAATGTGTCTTGCTGTAAAAACCGCAGTAGTACCAAACTTAGCCTATTCCTACTCTTGACTATTCACAAACCACTGCTATTATCATACCAGTTATATTGAAATTAATCTCTAACCAGTAAAGAAACTGATATAAAGGGATTGAAAAATAGTTTACAGACATAAAATAAAGTCATGGAAGAAGCAGAGCATTTATACTGTATATATTAATAACATAAATATATTTGTGGGAAAACAAATGGAGTTTTGGGTTTTGTTGTTGGAAGTTGTTGGTTTTAAGAAAGAAGAAGCCTCCTGAAGGAAAATCCATCTTTTTTTTTTTTTTTTTTCTGTATATTTAGAAATGACTTCTCCAAGGAATTATGCTTCTCTAGTTGAGATATCTACTGTTCCTAATACCCAATGTTTCATCACACAAGTGGTGATTTACTAGTTTATTTTAACTCTGAGTTTTTCTTTTATCTTGTTCAAATACATATTTGCATAAGATAGCTTTTTGCTGTAGTAACAAACAACACTGCTCTCTCAGCTCAAACAAGTACTCTACACTTTTCTGGGCTTATCTGAGGTTGGTGGGGCTTTGTTCCATGACACATGTCATCTCTTTCTGGAAGGTAGGCACAAGGAGGCACCACTGTCGGGAGCATACTGTTCTCATTTGGGAGACAGAAGCTCCAGGGAAAAGTTGAAATATGCAAACCCTATGAAAGCCTCTGTTCATAGCTGACACACTGACACTTGTATATACTCCCCATCAAAGAAAGTGACATGATCTAGAAGCCTGAGTTTGGTTACAGACTTCTATTTTGGCTTCCAGAAGGAAGGAAAGTGGTAGAAACAATAGTTCAACATACCACACTACCTCACCAAGTTTGGGAGAGAATTAAGTCTGTATATTACACATTTCTTATAGGCAATAATGATCTAAGTATAATCATTAGCATGAAAAATAAAAGAAAGAAACTTTAGGAGAAGTGTTAATATGGGCTTAACTTTGTCCCTTAAACACAGCCAGATCAACATTAAATCATTCTGAACAACTACAAAGTCAATCTGAGGATTAAGAAAACAATCTGCACAACTGGAGAGAGAGAATGTGGCCAATAATAGGTTTGGACACTTCAAGTGGGGAGAGAAAAGCCATGGGAGAGGGAGCCCTTTTTTTGGAGAGAGGGAGAGAATGGTGAGTGGGGTTTGTGCCAGATGCCATTGTGTGGGGTTACCCTGGGTCCCACTTGGAGAGAATGCTCCCCTTCCTGGAGTACATTTGTAAGATGGTATGTGAATGAAACTAGGAGCTGGCTCTTTGAACGAATTAACAAAACTGATAAACCCCCGCCCACTCTTAACGAAAAGAAAAGAGAAGGGACCCAAATTAAAAAAAAAAGTCACAAATGAAAGAGGAGAGATCACAACCAACATCACAGAAATACAAATAATTATACAAGGATATTATGAGCAATTATATCCCAACAAATTAGGCAATCTGGAAGAAATGGATAAATACACACAGAAACATAAACTACCAAAACTGAAACAGGAAGAAATAGAAAATTTGAACAGATCTATAACCAGTAAAGACATTAAACAATAATCAAAAATCTCCCAATACACAAGAGTCCAGATGGCTTCCCAGGGGAATTCTACCAAACATTTAAGGAATTAATACCTATTCTTCTGAAGCAGTTCCTAAAAAGAGACATGGAAGGAAAACTTCCAAATTCATTCTATAAAGCCAGCATTACCTTGATTCCGAAACAAAAGACTCCACTAAAAGGAATTACAGACCAATATCCCTGATGAATGTGGATGCAAAAAATCTCAACAAGATACTAGCTAATGGAAACCAACAGGACGTTAAAAGGCTTATTCAGGGGCGCCTGGGTGGCTCAGTGGTTTGGGCTGCTGCCTTCGGCTCGGGTCATGATCTCAGGGTTCTGGGATCGAGCCCCGCATCGGGCTCTCTGCTCCGCAGGAAGCCTGCTTCCCTCTCTCTCTCTCTCTCTGCCTGCCTCTCTGCCTACTTGTGATCTCTGTCTGTCAAATAAATAAATAAATAAAATCTTTAAAAGGCTTATTCACCATAATCAAGTGGGGTTTATTCCTGGGCTTCAAGGGTGGTTCAGTATCCACAAATAAATCAGCATGATATACCACATTATTAAAAAAGGGGGGGGGGGTAAAAACTATATGATCATTTCAGTAGATGCAGAAAAAGCATTTGACATAATACAGCATCTTTAACTCTCATGAAAGTAGGGATAGAAGGAATATACCTCAACATCATAAAGGCCATACATGAAAGACCACAGCTAATAATCATTCTCAGTGGTGAAAAACTGAGAGATCCCTAAGGTCAGGAACACAACAGGGATGTCTACTCTCACCACTAATGTTCAACATAGTACTAGAAGTCCTAGCCTCAGCAATCAGACAATAAAAAGAAATAAAAGACATCAAAATTAGCAAGAAGAATTCAAACTTTCACTCTGAAAAAGACATGATACTCTAGTTAGGAAACCTGAAAGACTCCAAAAAAAAAAAAAAATCACTAGAACAGACACATGAATTCAGTAAAGTCTCAGGATGTAAAATCAATGTATAGAAATCTTTTGTATTTCTATACACAAATAATGAAGCAGCAGAAAGAGAAATCAAAGAACTGATCTCATTTACAACTGCACCAAAAACAATAAGATACCTAGGAATAAATCTAACAAAAGAGGTTAAAGATCTGTACTCTGAAAACTGCTTAGCACTTATGAAAGAAGACACAAGAAAATGGAAAGATATTCCATGCTCATGGTTTGGAAGAACAAATATTGATTAAAATGTCTATCCCATCCAAAACAATCTACACATTCAATGCAAACACTATCAAAATAACACCAACATTTTTCACAGAGCTAGAACAGACAGCCTTAAAATTTGTATGGAACCAGAAAAGACCCTGAATAGCCAAAGTAATACTGAAAAAGAAAATCAAAGCTGGTGACATCACAATTCTGGACTTCGAGCTCTATTACAAAGCTGTAATATCAAGACAGTATTGTATGGGCACAAAAACAGACATAGATCAATGGAACTAAAAGGAGAGCCCAGAAATAGACCCTCAACTCTGTGGTCAACTAATCTTCGACGAAGCAGGAAAGAATATGCAATGGAAAAAGTCTCTTCAACAAATGGTGTTGAGAAAACTGGATAACAACATGCAGAAGAATGAAACTGGACTGTTCTCTTACACCACACATGAAAATAAATTCATAATGAATGAAAGACGTAAATGTAAGACAGGAAACTATCAAAATCCTAGAGGAGAAAACAGGCAGTAACCTCTTTAGTATCAGCTGCAGCAACTTCTTACTAGACATGTCTCTCTGAAGGCAAGGGAGAAACAAAGACAAAAATGAACTATTCTAACCTCATCAAGATAAAAAGTTGCAGAGCAAAGGAATCAACAAAACTAAAACACAATCTACTGAATGGAAGAAGATAATTGCAGATGACATATCTGATAAAGGGGTAGTATCCAATATATAAAGAACTCATCAAACTTAAACAAGCCCAAAATAAATAATCCAGTTAAGAAATGGGCAGAAGACATAAATACACATTCAAATGGCTACCAAACACATGAAAGATGCCAACATCACTAGTCATAAAGGAAATACAAATCAAATCCATAATGAAATACACTTACACCTGTCAGAATGGCTAAAGTTAACAAGTCAGGAAACAGCAGATGTTGGCAAGGATGCAGAGAAAAGGGAGCACTCTTACACTGTTGGTAATGCATCTAGTGTAGCCACTCTGGAAAATAGTATGGAGGGTCCTCAAAAAGTTAAAAATGGAACTACACTACTTGCACTACTAGGTATTTACCCAAAGAATACAAAAATGCTGATTCAAAAGAGCACATTCCTCCCAATGTTTATAGCGGCATTATCAACCATAGACAAATTATGAACAGAGCCCACATGTCCACTGACTGATGAACGGTTAAAGAGCTGGGGTACATACACACACACAGACAACACACACACACACACACACACACACACACACACGCACACACACACAGAGCAATATTACTCAGCCATTAAAAAGAATGAAATCTTGCCATTTGCAACAATGTGGATGAAACTAGAGGATATTATGTTAAGCAAAATAAGGTAGTCAGAGCAAGACAAATATCAGATGGTTTCACTCATATGTGGAATTTAACAAAGAAAACAAATGAACATTGGGGAAGGGAAGAAAAAATAAAATAAGATAAAACCAGAGAGAAAGGCAAACCATAAGAGACTCCTAAATATAGTGAACAAACAAGTTTGCTGGAGGGGAGATGGGTAGATGGGATAAATGGGTGATGGGCATTAAGGGGGGCACTTGTTGGGATGAGCACTAGTTGTTATATACAATTGATGAAGCATTAAATACTACTCCTAAAACCAATACTACACTGTGTGTTCATTAACTTTAATTTAAATTTAAAAAAATAAAAATTTTTTTAAAAATAAGGAAGGAACTTTAGCCAATATGACATTATTGCATACTTTGATCATGAGTAGAGAACTCTAAGAGGCAGGAAAGGAACACAAAGTAATATAATTAAACCTACAAACTGAGAAAAATAAAAGATGGAAGAAATAGAGTTTGCAGAAGTTTGGTGCAGAATTTTAAGTAAGAGGGAGAGGCATTTTCATAATCATTATCTGGTATGGTCTAGGTTGGCACAGAGATTTTATTAAAGTATTGCTTCCTCATAAACAATCTCTGTCCAGGAAATACTATGCAATGTATTCCAATAGTCAGCCTTTTGAGGAGTTTTTGGTCAAACAGTAGATGCATTGTTAGGTTTAGTAATGTTTCTTTTTGAATTAGTGGAGAGCATACCCTGTGTGGTTTTGTGCCTATTCAACACTGCAATTTAACCTGATCTTCTCTGACCCCTGCCTCAAGGCAAATAGTGATGCTCACGACATATTCATGGTCCAGTGCCAGGATGCTCAGAATCCCTGTACCATCCTTTAACACTCCACCTGTTTTCCGATGGCTTCTTTGTCTCGGAAGGTAAAAAGGATCAGGACTTCATTACTCATAAAGGGGAAGAGAGAAACCCACTCTCGGTCCTAAATAGAAGCAGTGTATAATTTTGGCCTTAATATATAGTAATGGCAAGAACTGTTTTTCATTATATTTTTAAAGTCAAGGAAGTAGAGTTAAACTGGCATAATTTTTGCAAACAAATATTAATTTCCTTTGCATGAAATGCTTAAAATTTGTGGAAGTGACTATGTGCCATTTTTGATATGACTTTACATCAACAGGACAAAAGAAACCTTATGTACCTTTATAAAGATTTATTTATCTTTTTGAGAGAGAGACAGAACGAGTGGGAGGGGTGGACAGACAGACAGAATCTCAAGCAGACTCTGTGCTGAGTGTGAAGCCATGTGAAGCTCCATCTCACAACCCTGAGATCACGATCTGAGCCAAAACCAAGAGTCAGACACAAAACCAACCTGGCCCCCTGTTCGTATATTTTGAATATATATTAAATATATATTTTAGTATAAGATGCACTGCCATTTACAATGGCTACTAATGGAATTAATCTGATACAGTAAATTTTAGCATTCTGAAAAGATGTATTTATTTTCCCTTATATGGCACAGAACAACTTTGGTCATATATGTTATTCTGAACCTTAAAATATTAAATAGAATTATACCTAAAAAATACAAAAGAACACATACACACACAAAAAAAATGAGAAAAAAAAACCCACTAAATATTCTTTCAGTGTTTTCAGAATTTGTGTGGCAGAACAGACTTTCAGGAGTTGGATCAGAAAGGGTAAGCTGGTCCTGGCTGTGGCCTCGGACTCTGAAATTAATGGTTTATGGGGATAGTGGATGAGATAATCGATCAATAAAGAGATTTAATAAAATTAATGGGAATGAGGAGATACGATCAATTAGAAATGGGCAGAAGAAAAGGAAATTCACCGAAGTCTTTAAAAGACAGAAAAAAATATTTAAGACTTCATGAAATAAGAATTTTCTAAAATACCCTAGAAATCAAAAAATGACCTTTGCCTTGCCTTAGATGCTACAATTTTATTTTTTAATATGTTCCTTTTCCTAGAAACATACTATTTTAAATTTAATTTTGCTTGCTCTTAGAATACAGAATACATACTAATAGTCTACTAAATTGTGCCTTGTAAAATAAATGTACCTTAACTTCTTGGGAAAAACTGAATTAGTAAAGTCACTTAAAAGTAGAAAATACCTGGACTGTGAAGCTTCTGGTAGAACAGTATTTTGACTTTATAAATTCTAAGGCAGGAGGGGAAAAAAAAAAAAAACCCATGTAGACCTTATAATATTATCAGAATTATTCTTCTGGTATAGCATAGTATAGAAGAATAATGTATTAAAATACAGTTGTCCACTTGAAAGGTATATGAGAAAAATTTCCATTATCCTGTGGGTCCCCTGAAATTCCCTGGCTACCCACTTGACTCTAGAAGAGGTAATTGTTCTCAGCAGCCCATTACGTTGCTCCTGATCTCCGGGACTCAGGCTGTCCTGTAATGGAGCATTTATGACAGTCATTTCGCTCCCCATGAGGATAACTCTGGAATGGCCAGGGGGGCCAAGAATGCAAGGCAAGGGTGGCATTCTATGAACAGCTGGATGACTTTAATTCCCAAGAGTCTCCTAGGACTTAATTTTCAGCTCAGGAGAGTATCCTCAGGTGTTTTTGTTTTTTTATCCCCTAACTCTGAATGGTAACCTGAAGAGTGTGTCTCAGTTGAAGGCAGCAGTTAACAAAAGCAAACTAAAAATTGGGTCTCTCTCTCTGGATTGTCTGACAAGCACATTTTTAAATGATGAAAGAGTCATAGCTATGCGTGGCACTTTCCTAAAACCCAACGTCTGCGGGAAGTACATCACAAACAAGTAACAAAGAAGTAGAGAAAATAGCAGCATATTAGTTTTTTTCATTGGGAAGATTTTTGATAATTCATTATTATTACCTTATTCATATGTTATTTCTGTTATTCTAGTAAAATTTTTTTCCCTCTCACTCTAAAAGTAATCCACAATTAATAAGGTGTCCCAGAAACTCAAAAACAGTCACTCACACAAATCAGTTGTTTTTGGCCAAATTCACAAGTGCACGCACACACACAATTACATCTGTACCTTCATTATAATGACTGATGTATTATAAATAAGAACATAAGTATTTTATACTAAATGTATGGTACTATGTCCTGTACTCTGCATTTAATATTCTATCAGCATATCCTCTATATTATTGCATATAAAATGAAATATTTAATATTTCTCTGAATATTAGATTTCCTAATATTTCAATCGCATACATTCATATTGGATTTCTACATTATTTTCAGCTTTTTATGATGTATTTTCCTAATACCTTCTTAGGGGCTATTTCCACAAATAAAAATTTCTGTATGATAGTTTGTGACTATTATGTGGATACTGATAATATCTGATATTAGATTTATATTTCTATGAACAATACATGAGAATATCTTCTTAATTATTCTTTTAGCAATGCTGGGTGTCTTAAAATATTTCCTAATACAAATGGTAAAAACAATGCATTAATATTTAAATTTCATAATGCTGGTATTATCAAAGGAATGCATACTTCTCTATAGTTTTCTCTCTGTTGTATTTATCCTTTCATAAAATCTGAATTTATTCCTGTTGTCCACCTATATATTGGAGTTTGAGCATTTCTCTTAAAATTTGGGTGCACTCTCTGTTCCCTCTGCAATAGATAAAAGCACTAATCATTTGGACCAGTGGATTGAACCTTTGAAAATTCTTTATGTGTTAATGATAACTTTTGATTTTTGGATTTATCACAAAAATATTTTTAATTTTTGCTCATTTAAGCAGCATTTTTTAACATCTACTGGAGATGATTTTTGTTTTTTATGATGGTGAGATATGTTCCTCTTATTTCTAGTTTCCTTTGTTTCTAAATGTAGAAACCTTTCCCTTCTTCACAGGTTTGGTGACTATTCCTACATAGTTATATATCTCCACAATATATATTTAGGGCTTGATTTGCCTATGTATTTTCATAAAATTTAACTTTCCAATCTACTTGAGATTTATTTTTCTTGGTAGTGAGAGATCTTTTGAATTGTTTTCATTTTAATTTTGACTAATTGTCTCAACAATATGGTAATTCATTTTAAATTTAATAGTTATATGAAGTGTGTTTTATGGAGAAAGCTCTGAGGAAAGCTTGACTGAGTTCAAATCTCTTCTCTATTACTCTCTAGTTGGAGTTATTTTGTACAAACTCTGTGCCTAGTTCGTCCTCTACAAGGGAAGGATGACAAACTTCTCCCAAGGAAGGAGTTAATTCATGTTTAACAATTAGCTATGACAAAACTGTTCTTATTATTTATAATGCTTGTTGAAATATTTTACTAGTTTCTTGGGGGAGAGATCAGTAAAACTATAAGGAGTTTTTGTAGTTTTAGGGCTTTTATGAGACATTAAATTTTGCTAAAATAAAATTTTAGAATATTTGCAAAATGTCATCCCTTCCCACTAAATATTTTGGTTCTACAGTATTAGGTACAAAACAGATGCTCAGTAAATACCAATTAAATATTAATTAACCTAAAATGCAGAAGTGTCAAAAATCTATTGCACACTGATCCCATGTGGCTATAAAGAAGAAACCCATTTCCTAAGGACAGGGTATTAGAGAACAGGATTCTGGGTGATTAATTGCTCTGGTCTCACTGATTATATAATCTCCTCTGTCATAATTACTTCTTTTCCTAAAAGTACTGCCACAACAGGAAAGTCTCTCTGTGTCTGCTGGTCTGTCATTCTCTCACCCCCCCCACCATTTATTTATATTACCATATAAACCTATATCCTTACCTTAGCTCTAGTTGATTTAATCAGGATTGTATAGTTTGCCCAAGCGAGGCCAATCACGTTTTCTGTTCTGGGACTTCGAATTTGGGCAGATTATTATTTCTGGCTATAAACACAGGGAGAGGCAGAAAGGATTAATCAATACTGAGAGCTAGTGTGTATCAGTCAAATTCTCTGAGCTGTCCAATTAAAGGGCTGAAGTGGTATGCTAGTGATCAAGAGAAAAAGCAGTTTCTTAGTTGCATGCAATTTCAATGTGAAGAGAAAAGAGGGAGTTATATAGTTTTAAGAGCAAGCACTATGATAAAGTTTTGTGTGAAATAAATAAAACTGAATATAATTGTCTTTTGCTGAGACCATAAGACTGCTTAAGTTGTCACTTCCTGTAGCTCTTACCCCCCACATTAATGGTACAATTATTAACACACAGAACAGGCTTAGATATAAAAATTGTGACCCTTAATGTAATGATTATGAAGATAATTGCCAATCATCACTGTGGTATGTATCTCTATAGGGAAATTATTAAAGAATATTTTTAAGGTAACCATATAAAAACGGAATAGAAAAACTAGTCACAATAACAAAAAAGCTACCTTTTTTCTTTCCATTAAATGTAATTTGTTCTTAAAGGTTTGCAAATACTAAATACTGACTGACACTTTACTCTTTCTGCAAGCTCATTAATTACTAAAAATATAGGTACAATGTTACAGGTATAGGTAGAGATACAAGAGGAGTGAAAAAATATGGGCTTGAGAATTGTTTAAAATAGTAATATGTGTGACTGTAATAATGTATGTATATGTTTCTTCTCCCTTTGCCACTTATGCATCTTTGTAGCCACACCATATGGCACAATCACTGGCTCAATAATTAATATACAGAATGAGGCATATTCTGTCACTGTCATTTTATTTGTGTTTAAAGACAAATTTTAAGCAATGTTTTTTCCTCTTTTCATATCTTAAACTCATTGTGTCAGAACTACTATTAATTGGAAAGTTTAATTTACAGTTGTTTTTGAACACAAGCGTGGTCTCCTCACTGATGATGTAACTTCTAAAACATGGCATATATTTATTTGCATATTTACTTTGTATTTTTCCCTGGATACTTTTTTTTTTTTCCTTTCTTTGATCCTCTGATAATAAAATGTCTTCAGATTTAGGACTATCTTTCTGATTTCTACAAAATAGATACATTTGGCAAATTGTTACTGAAATTGCCTGCTGTTTAGGAATGTCTGGGTAATGTTAACTTACATCTTAACACAGAGGTAACACAGTCCTAACACAGTCATTGTTCTCCAGAGAAACAGAACCAATGGTATCAGTATATGTATAGGAACCAATATGTATTTCTATCAGTGATACATATGCATAGAGAGAAACTGAGTGCGAGAGAAAGAGAGATTTGTCACTGTAAAGTAGTGTAAGAAATTACGTAACTGTGGAAGTGACAAGTCCCAGAATCTGCAGACATGGTGCCAGAGGCCTGGGAGAACGCGCCATGTTGTTCCAGCCCAAAGTCAGCAAGCTCAAGACCCAGGAAATGCTGATGTTTCAACTGAAGTCCAAAAGCAAAACAACAACAACAACAACAACAACAACAAACCCAGAATCCTATGTCCCAGCTCAAAATAGGCAGGCAGGAGGGAGCTCTCCCCTAATCGCAGGAGGCTGGGCCCTTTGCTCCACTCAGTCCTTCCACTGATTGGGAAAGGCTCCCCAACACTAGGGAAATCAATCTGCTTTATTCACTTCAAACATTATTCTCATCCAGAAACACCCACACAGACACACCCAGAGAAGCATCTGACCAAATGTCTGGGCGTATCATGATCCAGTTCACCGGGCACCTAACGTTAACCATCACAGGTTCCTTTTTTCACTTATCCAGGTTTATGCCTTTGAATTCACAATTATGTAAACCAACCTCCAGACCAAAGTGATTTCTCCCTCATTCTCCCTCTTCAACTGTATTCTATTTTTCTAGTCTTCTTTACAGCCTCCTCCATCTCTGTCTGTACTTAAAGGTGTGACATTCCTCAGGGTCTCTCCCTGGACAGTCTTTCCAGTGAGGTGACCTCATTGTTCACATGGCATCAACTACCCTCTGTTTACAGATGTTTTCCTTTTTCTCAGGCTACCGTAACAAAATGCAAAAGATTGGGTGGTCTCCACAATGGAAATTTATTTTCTTACAGCTCTGGGAGCTGGAAGTCAAAGTCAGTGGCCCAGTATGGTCAGTTTCTGGTAGGAAACCCCGCATGGCTTGTGGACGGCTATCTTCCGGCAGAGACAGTAAGGGAGCAAGATCTCTGTGGTGTCTTCTTATAAGGGCGCTAGTCTTATCTTGAAGGATCCATCCTGATGATCTCTTCATTGAAGCTTACCTACCTTCCAAAAGCTCTGTTCCAAATACCATCACCTTTGGGGTAAAGACTGCTGCCTGTAAATTTTGGGAAGACATAATTCTGCCCATAGCAACTGATACCACCAAAGTCTATGTTTTGGCCAAAATGGCTCTTATGATCTGAATTGTATCCCCCTTCAAATTCATATGTTGAAGCACTAATTTCTATTTGAAGATAGGGCCTTTAAAGAGGTAATTAAGTTACATTTAAAATGAAGCTGTTCAGGTGGGGCATAGTCTAATCTTACTGAAGTCCTAATAAAGGAAATTTGGACACACACAAATGTATTGGGGCTCCTGTGCACAGAGGGGCAATTGTGTGAGGACTCAGCTCGTAGGTGGCCAACTGCAAGACAGACAGAACAGGACCTGCAGACATCCTGAGCCTGGGCATCCGGCTCAGGCATCTGGAGGCTGGCCTCCAGAACCATGAGAAAATCCTAAGCCAGCCTGTGGTGTTCCATTACGGCAGCCCCAGCAGACGGATGCACAGGTTTTCATGTACCTGGTTTTCAACGGGTTGTTGAACGCCATTACTGAGTTCTCCTGCCACCACTTTTAAATGGACCTGTTCCCAAGGGAGCTCACTACTTCTTGTCTGCATCCAGCTTTCGGCTCACCTCCTCAAGGCCCAGGCCAGGGGAAAGAAGGCCCAGGGCCCTGTACCTCACATAACTTTGCCTTCCCAACTACCCTCTAGCCAGCCTCCTCTTCCATTAGGGAAGGTGCTGGCAGGACTGGGGCTTAGTCCCCACTTCTGGTCCACACTTCCCATCCCAGAAACTCACAACTCCCTCCTGGGCCTGCATCGGTCTCTTCCCGGGGCTGTCCTGAATGCAGGTCTCACCGACAGGGATGCTGAGCCCTGTACCTGAGTGGTGGTGGGTGTGCGAGGGGAATCCATTTCCCGGGGATGTGGACATGCAGGCTGCAGTCTTCATATCAGTGACACAGGTCAGGGGTGAGAAGGGAAAGGGGGTGGGGACAAGCTGTCCCTCAGTCACAGTCTCCCAGGGGAAGACCACAGGGAGTCCAAGAATCATAAAGTCGAAGCTGGCCATCCAGGTTGTTATGAAGGTGAGGGGGTAGAACACCTTTCATTTAACCGTTTGTTGCTTGCTTCGTAACTTCCATAAATATATTCAGGCACATGGAAGGAGGACTCATCTGTCCTTCTGTACCGTGTCCTACAAACTGAGGGACAAGATAGCTCCTCTCACACGACTACCAACTGTTCATTCCTCTTACCTCCTAGTCCCAGTGAACGGCACCAGCAGACACCTGGTTTAACCTGCCGTCTTGGATTCCTTCTTTCCCTCCTTCCTCGCATTCACCGAATCAACACTGTTGTCAGTCACACTTTCCAGATAGCCCTTGCTTCTGTGCCTAGCTCTCTCATCCTCATAAACACCGCGCTGGTCCAGCTCATTCTCTCACCTGGATGCGCACCTTCAGTCTTGCTCCAAGCTCATCCATTCTCCTGGATCAAAGCTGATGTAAGCTCTCAAAGCAAACAAACAAGCCAATGAACCTAACCTGATCTTGCAGCTCCCCTGGCCACAAACTTCTTACCGGGATGTCGTTTCCTGCAGACTCAAGTCCTCACGGGCATCATATTAGCACACGGCCTGAACATTCTCTTCCAATCCTCTCCTTACTCATATTATACAGAACCATATGTTTCCTTTAGTTCTTAGAATTTGTCCTTTTTCCTCTAAACTTCATGATTTTTCAGAGGCTGCTTCATTTGTCTGGCTAACCTCTATTTATCCTACATGCCCCAACTTAAAATCACTTTCTCTGGGAAGATTTTTCCGAGTTCTCCTGCCCCCATCAATTGCCTCTTGGGCCTACAATCCATCAGAATCCTTATTACACATCAATTATCTACTTCCCCCAAGATGGTTGAGGTTGTACCTGTCTTGTTCAATTTTATATACGGAGTGGTTGGCACAGTGCTTGGCACGCAGCCAAAGCAACAGAAATAACAATGATATGAAACTGAAAGTGGAATTTATATGCATTTTGATATTCCTAAAGCTACAAAAGTCACTGGCATCATATAAAATTCATATGTATTTTATACTGAAAATGTAACTGAAATATTATTTTGACATTCCCAGATTCTGTTCAAACTCAGTAAAAATAATGTTGCACAGTTTTTAAGTATTGATTCAAAAGGTTTGCTTGATTATGGAAAGCAGGACTTCACAAACAGATCTTCACCGGAGAGGTCTCTGCTGCAAGTCTCATGTTTTAAATAGCATTTTCTGGTCATGATCTTGAGTTTCCCATCCTGTGGGCTGAGAATTTATGGGACCAGGAGATGGAAGCATGCTGTATTTCCCCCTGGCACAATATTCTGGATGCCTGGAAGCATGTGATTCCATGTCTGAATGGCCCTGAGCTCCTTTTGGAAACTCTTTGGGACACTTTCTGGCTTATCCTCCTGGTAGTACACTATACAGTCACTGTATTCAATCCTAAACTTGTAGGGAGAGGGGTCAAGGGGTTACTCTTTAGGGGAACATGAAACCAATGCATCTTGCAGTGTGCACACATGTAGTTAAGGTCTCCTGTAAGCTAGTAGGAAAATAAGTTGGGGTGGTGGGGAGGTTGGCAGAGCCAGGGCCCAGGGGCTGGTATAGCTGATTTCCCCGTATCAGTGTGTTGCTAATCATTACAGTTATGTTTGTCAGGAAAGGAGATGAGAACACATTTTATGTAATGATTTTTTTTAAAGCTATTTCAGCAACTTGAAGAACTGATTTATAAATCTGAATTACTTTGATGTATGGTATACGGGCTCCATTGGTATTATTGCTACAGGTTCTGCAAATGTTAGAAGTAATTCTGAGATTAAATGATCAAACTCCATGGTCATGCATGTGTATGGTTGAGGGTAATATAAGATCAGTGAGAGCTCCAGCAAAGATCTCTACAACTACACCAATTTCATACCTTGTACCTCACCCACACGAGTGCAACTACAGATCTTCTTCACACCTTTGCCATGCATCAAAATACATTTAACTCACTTTTGGGCCTGATACTGTCTTTGCCAGTTTAGAATATCAGATCCATTTGTACATTTAGCCTCCATTTGTACATTCGTTTTAAGATCTTTATAGATTTCTTTTATCATTTCAAAATCACTTTAATTAACAGGAAGATAAGATGTCCCTCTCAAGAAAGAAGAAGAATTACCCCTTTGAGATCCATGTTCCTTGAGCTTATCAAGTCAGATCTATTGCTCTGTATTATGTATCTCAACTGATACCTTCAGTTATGGGACCGTGGGTGCTTTAGAAGAAAATGAAATTGATTAGCCTTCCAGATGACAATGGCCAATGATAAAGCATAATCTTGTAGTTATTCATGTCTCACATGCTTCCATATTCCTAAGAATATCTCCTTAGGAAAGACTTAATGCATATGTAGTAATTCACATTTCTAAAATATATAATAAGATCCTTCCACAGGCATAAAGCTGTCAAGAACTTTAGTTAACTTCTCTGGAGAACCAATTCTTCATACACTTTACCCCATAATTTAGAGACAGGATATAAGAATAAGAAAAAATATTCACTTAGACACATATCTTTAGGTTCAACATATACCTTTAATCTTCAAGAAAATCATCTCTTTTAAATTAACCTAAATAGTAAAATCCTTACGGGGAGTGATATCCCCAAATCATAAAGTCCATTTACAGACCTCAGACATAGGTGGAAGAGGGTGACTTGGGTGCCCCCTTTACCTTCATATTTTTCATACTTTTTTTTTTCCATACCCTATGAAGTACACTTCTACCCCATCCTCACCTCAATGTAAAAATATAATTCATTTTACTACTCCACTCCCTTAACAAATGTAGGACCTTGAATAATTTTTAATAGCTTAAAAATAAAGAGATTTTTTCCCCCTCAGGTACATTAGGACCTACATTTGTAATTGTTCACATAATCTCATTAGTTTGGGATCAAAATTTATAAAGTGGTACTCAATGGTTAACTGAAAAAAACAGGAGACAACCCTCTATGGATTCCTTTTTGATGACAGAACCAATGATTGGCTGCCAAGATGATTTATGGCTTTCTTTTTAAAATGAAAGAAAAAGATGACAGAAATACTTTCTAGAAGTAACCTGAAATCTTCCTGACTTAAATAGCTATTACTTTTCTTTCTCAGAAAGAATAAAAATGTCAAATATTCAAACACAGGGTTTTATATTAGGGATATTAAGAATAAAGCATATTACTAGACAAATTTAAAAACCAATGAATATTGCATCTCTCAGCCTCATACTATATGGAAATTTCACCTGTATTAAAAGATAAATATATATATATAATCAAAAAGTTAAAAAGCTTGAAAAAGGATTAATATTCATGAACCCCTTTGATATGGGAAGGTTTACTAAGCTTTAAAGTAGTCAAAGTGATTACAAACAAACAAGTCACTAGTATAAGTATATAAACTTGTCATTTTACATCAGGAAAAAAGAATGAAACCCAAAGTCTTAGAACTTATAAATGACTATAACAAAGTTGTAGAACATCCAAGGTTAATATACAGAAGTCAAGTGCTTTCTTATATATTAGCAGTAAACAATTAGCATTTGAAATGAAAAAAAGTTAAATAGAATAAAAAATATATGTAGGTATAAACCAAAGAAAATATGTATAGGATACATACACATGGATATATATGTATATATATAAATACAGAGAGAGAGAGAGAGGAACTATAGAACTCTGAGAAAAGAAATTAAAGATAAAAATCAATGGAGAGATACTCTATGTTCATAGGTTAGAAGACAATATTTTTTAAGTTTTTTTTTTTTTTTTTTTTTTTTGACACAGAGAGAGAGAGAGAGAGATCACAAGTATGCAGAGAGGCAAGCAGAGAGAGAGGGGGAAGCAGGTTCCCTGCCAAGCAGAGAGCCCAACATGGGGCTCAATCCCAGGACCCCAAGACCATGACCCGAGCTGAAGGGAGTGGCTCAACCCACTGAGCCACCCAGCCATCCCAAGACTTAATATTTTTAAAATGTCAATTCTTAACTTGACCTATAATTTCAATTCAATTCCTATGAAAATCCTGCCAAGCAATTTTTTAGATATCAAAATACTGATTCTAAATTTATATAAGAAGGCAAAGTCCTAGGATAGCTAATACAATACTAAAGAAGAATAAAGTTGGATGATTCACTTATCTGCTTCTAAGAATTATTATCAACCCATGAGATATAATTAAGAGAGTATAATACTGGAACAGAATAGAGAATCCAAAAATAGGTACACACACTATAGTCATATGACATTTGATAAAGGAGCAAAGATTATTCACTGAAGAAAGGACAGTCTTTTCAACAAATGGAACAGAAACAATTAGACTCCATATATAAAAACAAAAAATGTACCTACACACTGATCTTATATCTTTCATAAAAATTACTCAAAATGGACTACAGACCTGAAAAAACAGACCTAGATGTAAAATGTAAAGCTATAAAACTTTATAAAAGAAGAAAACCCAGGGGGAAGCCTATGTGGTTTTGTGTTGGTAATGAGTTTTTACATATAAAACCCAAAGCATAATCCATGAAAGAAAATTGATGTTTTGGGTGGACCTGGCTGGCTCAGTCAGTAGAGCATGCAACTCCTGATGTCAGGGTTGTAAGTTTGAGCTCCACACTGGATGTAGAGATTAGTTAAAAATAAAATCTTAGGGGCATCTGGGTGTCTCAGTGGGTTAAATCCTCTGCCTTTGGCTCAGGTCATGATCTCAGAGTCCTGGGATCAAGCCCCGCATCGGGCTCTCTGCTCAGCGAGGAGCCTGCTTCCCTTCCTCTCTCTCTGCCTGACTCTCTGCCTACTTGTGATCTCTGTCAGGTAAGTAAATAAAATCTTTAAAAAAATCTTAAAAAGAAGAAAAGAAAACTGCTATTTTGGATTTATTACAATTAAAAACTTCAGTGAAAGACACTGTTAAGAAATTGAAAAGATAAGTCGTATCTGCAAAGAAAATACCTGCAAAGCACATACATGATAAAGGACTATATCCAGAGTATACAAATAACACTTAATGCTTAAGAATAAGAAAACAAATAACCCTAATTAAAAACGGGAAACAATCTAAACAGACACCTCACCAAAAGAGACCTAGAAACATCAAATAAGCACGCAACAGATGCTCACAATTATTTATCATCAGGTAATTGCAAATTGAAATAACAGTGAGATACCATTATTGCTAGCAGAAAGGCAAAGCAATATAGCCACTGGTGGTTTCTTACGAAGCTAAATACAGTCTTACCAGCAATTGAGTTCCTTGGTATTTCCCCAACTAATTTTAAAATTTATGTGCACACAAAAGCCTGCACATAAATGATCATGGAAGCTTTATTCATAATTGCCCCAAACTGGAAGCAACCAATTTGTGCTCAACAAGTGAACAGATAAAAACACCCGGGAACATCTGTATAATGGAAGATATTTAGCCAAGGAAAAACATGGGAGAAATTTAAATGCATATTGCTAAATTAAAAAAGCCAGATTAAAGGTTACATCGTGTATGGTTCTAGGTATATGACCTTCTGAAAAAGGTAAAACTAAAAGATCTATGGCTTCCCAGGGTTTGGGGGAGGGAGGGCTGGGGTGGAATGGTTAAATAGTTAAAACATAGGATTTTTTTTTAATAGTGCTCAAACTATTCTGTTTGATACTATAATGGTGAATACATAATACTATACATTTGTAAAAACCCACAGAACTTTACAATACAAAGTGTGAGCCTAAACATACATGAATTTACAAAAATCACTTGGGAGTTGTGGGATACTAGGATAGAATGCGACTCTACAAGAAAGTCTCGCAGTATTACAAATATATGAAACAACTTCACTAAAGAGAGGTAGAATGAAAAGATGATGACCTAAGGATTTTTGGAAATGACCAGAATCTATCTGAATAAAGGCAGAATAAACTGCTCAAAGGATTGTCCTCTAGTTTGATAAAGCTATTCCCCAGAGGGGTACAGGTTTAAAATGCTGATACTGTTGTACATGTATCCTGGAACTGAACAATAAAATAAATGATTGGCAGATGGCGGGAACCAGATTTTTCACTGTTGGATTTGGAGATTAGAGAAAAGCAAGAAGAGGAGACTCCCATGATCCACAGGGTGGTAGCTTAGAGTGGAAGACACCAGTATGAACTCATGTTTAGTTTACTCTAGATACAGATTTTTACATATAGAAATATTTATAGATATGGATATATGTAAGTTAGTATACACACATCTAAAATATTGCTTTGTCAGTTAAGAGATCCTAGAAGCAGTAATACCCCAGTAGCAATGAACACACCTAGCACCTAGATCTTGGTTTCTAATAGCATTCTCAGTAAAAAGAAGCAAGGTTCTGTGGAAAAAATGGTTCATTCCAGGGCTAAAGCAGAAAATATAAACAATGATTTTGGATCGTGCCAGAAAGTGGGCAATTGCTAAAAAACAACAATAGCAACGATAAGCATATCGAAGTTACACAGGAGTCAACAAAAATCACTCAATGATCTAATCTGAGCAACAAAATAATGTGTTATTGGATCATAATCTGAAGTAAAAAAAAATGTTCATAAGTACATGTTGACAGAAACAAATGACTGCATAAATAAGTCAAATGAGGAAGAGGAGTCAAGTCTCCCATGAAGAAGCATTCCAAATTACTTATGCACATACGCTCCCCTCGGGGAGGTGGGACATAACTTTCCACTCCTCAAGTGTGGGCTGTACAAAGAGACCTTCTCACAAAGAGTACACGGGGTGTGTGGGGAGGTGGGAGGGTGGGACTGAGGAACCAGAGACACTAGGTGAACAAGGTCAACATTAATGGTTGTAAGTCATGTTGTTAGAATGTAACCTTGATATGATGTGATGAAAATAGTACTTTCTTTCTGTTATCCTCCTCCCACAAGCCCATAACCTCAGTCAAATCATGAGAAATTTATCAGACGGGTACCAGGTGAAAACATTTTACAAAATCCTTACTCAGTTCTCCTCAGAACTGCCCAGATCATTATGAACAAGGCCAGTCTGAGAAACTGTCAGTCAAGAGGAGCCTAAGATGATACGACAAAATATAAGGCAGTATCTTGGAATAGAAAAATGACATTAGGTAAAAACAAAAGAGATCAGAAAAAACTATGGCCTTTAGTTAATAATTTATCAAACTTGTCTGTTAATTTTAACAAATATAATATGCTAATGTAAGATGTGATATATAGGGGAAATGACATGGGAAATATGGAACTCTGTACAGTCTTAGCAATTTTTCTGTAAATACAAAAAACTGTTATGAAATACAAAGTGTATATAAAAATTATTTATGAACTTTCTGATTATGTCAATTTGCACAGTACTAAAAATTAATGTAAAACTTGATTCCTGTTTGCTTTATGAAGAAGACCTGAATCAAGTTGCTGATAGCCTGTATTCAGAACATACTTTATAATAAGGAACATTTGAGAGAAAATAGAACACTGGTGTAAAACAACTTGAATGAAGGGCAGTTGAGTGGCTTAGTTATTTAAGCATCCAGCTCTTGATTTCAGCTCAGGTCATCTTCTCAGGGTCATGAGATCGAGCCCTGTGTCAGGCTTCATGCTGGGCGTGGAGTCTGGTTAAGATTCTCTTTCCTCCTGCCCCTCCTGCCCCACCTCACATGTGCGTACGCGCTCTCTCTCTCTCTCTCTCTCTGAAAAAATAAAAACAAAACCAAAGAATCTTGAATTATGGACTTTTTCATTTCCTCTAATTTTGTTGTCAAGGTATTTTCAAGTCTTCTTTCAAGGACAAAGTAACAACAGATTTTATGTAGAACCATTTTCAATGTAATGGAGAACAGTGACGTTGCCATGATAGAAATATGTCATTTTGAAAAGAAAAAAAGATAGAAATTTATGAAGAATGTGAATTTCCTTCTATTTGAAATTCTAGCTTCTTCTATGAATCAACATTCAAAAACTGAAAGACTCTGGATCTCTCATATGACTTCATATTAGTTTGTCATCTCAGTATTTTTATTTTCAAATAAACAATTGGTTTATAACTTCCTAAAACAAACATACATTTGCTCTTCTTTGCCTAAGACTAGGAAAATCCAGATAAGCTGGAATTATAAGTGTTTTTTAGAAAGTCATAGAATTGTACAGCCTTTACAAGTGAGGTCCCACAGGAGTATGAAATGAACAGCAAGTACTGAACTTCTGAGAAGTAGAAGTAAATAAGAGTAAGAATTATTGTAATCTACAAAGTCCCAGAATAAATGACTTTTTTTTTTTTTTTTTTTTTTTTACTTATGGGAAACAAAATTATCAGAAAATAGGCAAAAACCATGTTTTTTTCAGGTAGTAACTGACAACACATTGAAAGGTGATTTCATTAACACTTAAATACACTATTTACAAAGGATATTCTAGTCACAGTGAATGGCAATAGCAAAAATCACAGAAATAGGAATAGCTTAGGTTATAGAGAACAGTTGATCTTGATCTCAGAGTACTTGTTCTTAGAAACAGTGAGGAGTAGAGCTGATGAAAAGTCAAAGACCTTGATCTGTGTAATCTTATTGCTCATTAAATAAGGATTAGCGTTAAAGTTCTTGAAGAAAGACATTATTTTGAAATAAAAATTTGGCAAAGAAGCGTAGGGAAAATTGAAGTTAGAGAAAAAGAAATGTGTGGAGATAGCATTAAGAAATATGCCAAGTGAAACCAGCCAAACAAAGAAAGAAGACTACATGCTCTCACTTATACAGGGAATATGAAAAGAAGCTGAACATCTAGAAGCAGAGAGGAGAAGCACAGCTTCTAGGGGTGGGGAGGTGGGGGACATTAGGATATGGTTAAATGGTACAAGCTGCAGTTAGGTACAGCATATGTTTTGAGATTCAACATAGGCCATGATAACTATAGTTAATAATACTGAATTGAATACTGGCAATTTGCTAAGAGTGTAGGTATGAGGTGCTCCCATCACAATGTTAACTATGTGAGTTGATGATGTGTAAATTGCCTTGAGTGTAGTAATCATTTCACTATGGAAATACATTTCAAATCATATCCTACACCTTGAATGTATATAAGTTTAATTTGAAAGAAGAAAAAGAATACACACCTAATCATGCAGTTGAACGTTTACACTGCTTTCCCATTGTTCTTGAGTCCAAAATGTATTCATTCATCCACCTGCCCACCCGTCCATTCATTTATCCAATCAATTTTATTCAACTTTTTTTTTTAATAATTTTTTATTTTTTATAAACATATATTTTTATCCCCAGGGGTACAGGTCTGTGAATCACCAGGTTTACACACTTCACAGCACTCACCAAAGCACATACCCTCCCCAATGTCCATAATCCCACCCCCTTCTCCCAAACCCCCTCCCCCCAGCAACCCTCAGTTTGTTTTGTGAGATTAAGAGTCACTTATGGTTTGTCTCCCTCCCAACCCCATCTTGTTTCATTGATTCTTCTCCTACCCACTTAAGCCCCCATGTTGCATCACCACTTCCTCATATCAGGGAGATCATATGATAGTTGTCTTTCTCTGCTTGACTTATTTCGCTAAGCATGATACGCTCTAGTTCCATCCATGTTGTTGCAAATGGCAAGATTTCATTTCTTTTGATGGCTGCATAGTATTCCATTGTAGATTCTATCTTGAAGCCAGATTTGGGAATTGGTCTTGACATTGGCATGAGTAAACTGCCACAGGCTACCAATAAACGGAGTTCTGTACAGCAAGCACAAACAGGACCAAAACAAAGGCAAGTGCTAAAGCCCAGATTTGTAATATTAATTATTTGCTTATTATATCATAGATTTTTCAAAATATATAGTGGTCTAGATATTACAAAGCCTGTATAGCTAAAAGCATTGGTCTTCATGATTTACAGAAATTTAGAAATTGTACTACCAACTAACAAGTATTGTTAAAATTATGCATTTATGATGTTTTATGATAGAAATATTTCTTTTAAAATATTGTTTTGTTTTGCTTTCAAGAGATGATGTTGTAAATTTACATCCTGTCCTTTTTAATGCAATCACACCATATGTCACTATTTCATCTTTATAAGCTCCCTAGAATTTTGGATGTGTTTCCAATTTAAAAAAATGCTATTTGGCATTAATTGCTGATGCTACAGAGCAGTGCTAATCTATCTATAGCTTTTAAAGATGTTCAGTTTTCAGATGTAATAAAACAGAGCTTGAAAATATATAGAAAGTGTTAGGAGACATACTTTGTAATTTTAAGAATATAAAAGAGAGACGACTTGATTGATCCATTAACCAATATTTACAAAGCAATTGATATATGCCAGTCTTAGTTCATTTTCTGGGGAATATAGTGATGAAATGATAGAAAAGGATGGTACTCTTATTATGTTCGAGCAGTAGAATATACAAAGCACAAAAATAAATACCTAAGAATATTTATTTAAAAAACACCCTGTCATGGACTATTACAGACATATAGCACTCAGGTATAGAAATTAACTTACTGGCTACTGAGTCTTCAAGATAATTAATTCAGGAGAATATGTTCTGGGGCCTCAAGTCTCAACTAATTCATCTTGAAGGCCAAACCCCAGTGTGCAGAGAGGAGCCCTGGGAAGAGATGTGTCTGGTAAAATCTGGTTGCCTTTTCTGGCTTTCCCTTCACAGGACCTCATCTTCTGCCACCCCACTTCCCTTTTCAGGTACTGATTTCATTATTTAAGCCCACACTCCTGGCGTCTTACCTGCTGGACTTTCTGTCCTCTGTTCAGTATCTGCTGTTGGACTCTGCTTTTGACCCCAGACCTTGTACGGTCCCGTTCTTATCTACCTGCTTCTGATACCCCTGGCTTCTGTCTTGCCATGTCCACTCTGGAGCTTTTAAATAACAATAACTGTGGATATGTTTTGTGTATAGCCACTATACTATCTTCATTTAGGCCACTTCACCTATGTTTTCCCCCTTTTAATAACAAAGAAAGAAACCATGACTTGTGCAGAGCAACAGGCTCTGAAAGCTGTTAAGATGCTTAATGCTAGCTATTGGTACTGTAATTATGTCTCAATTTTAGGGAAATAATCTTTTGTATTTGAGCTTCAGGAGTCTTCTGCTAATACAAAGACCTCCTGTCAACCTTAAGATAAAGGCAATGGATATGTTGAGTTATGTTTTTGAAAAACAATTTTAATGGGACTGGAATCCAAGCTCATTAAGCATCCATAGATCACACAAAATTTACTTTTAAAATTTACTTCAGAAAATTTGGTTTGTGAACTAAAATGTTGAAATTCTTTGAGTGATTTGCTGATTTAGCTCTTCCTTTACTATATTTGGATCACTTGGGGTTTTTGTGGGGTTCTTTTTTTTCCCCCCTATTACTTTTTTTCCAATTAAATCCCACAGCTATTCTTTCCAAAAAGAAATGTCAATATAATAATGAGTTGGGCTGAGGGAAAAACAATGTATCTTTTCCAAAAGAAAGGCTGTCATAAAACTTGACATCCTGAAATACTGAATCTTTTGTAAGTGCTGTTCATAAGATTTTGTTCTTTGGGCCAAAAAGTCAGAAGCTAGTAAATGAGCCAGATTGTCTCCAGTGTCTGAGTTACTCTGGAAGCTCAGCACAGCCATCTGGGTTCAGCCAGCCTTGAGGAACACTGGAAGTCCCCTGTGGTGAGCTGGGGCAGGGACTGAAAACAAAGAAGCAAAAGGTTGGCTTCAGTCTTACAGTTTTAGGAGTCAAATCTACCCCCTTTATACAGTGAAGTCACTAAAGGAAAGAAAAAAAAAAAAGCATGAATGAATAGTCTCATTGCTCTTAACCAGTTATTCTAACATCAAAACAAGAGCAACAACAAAAAGTGATGCCTAATTAGACAACCAAATACAGTTTAAACAGAATTTAAAATCTGAAAGGAGGAAGAAAGAAAATGAAAATAAAACCCCATAACCAAGTATAAGATGAAAGCCTTCCAATCTCCCTATTAAAATTTAAGCCCAAAATCAGCAAATCTAAATTGAAAAAAGAAACATAAAGTATGATATTAAGTATGATATTAAGATCAGGAAAAACACAGACATTCTAACCTTTCCATTGGCTTTCATTTCTATAAGAATGCAAATGAGAGATAAGTTCATTACTCAGTAAGTGAGTAACTTGGCATCCCCCAAATGTCCCAAATGCTACTCATTTACTGACTATTCTCTGACCAGATGAAATTCACACAATACTGCTGTCTTCCTGGTCGAACACAGTAATCCATGTTCATAGGGACCAGTTTCGGGATGTTATGTGTGTAACAATCAGACTGGAAATCCTTGGTATTTCAAAGTGGAGCCAATACAATACAATACAACTCTGAGTTAAGCTCCCAGACATGGTTGGCATGCTTGCTTTGCACAGGGAGGGAAACTTTGTGAAGAGGCTAGCTGCAACATCCCTGCGTCTTCTCCTCGAGGGGGTCACACTCGGTGACCAACTGTTTTTGACAAGGCGGATCAACACCTTTGATTTCACAGGCGGCCTCAAGTTCTTTTCTCAGTAGCAGCCTCCTTCCCTCAACCCTGGCCTGAAGGCAACATGACAACTGTTATTTTACACACAATACACTCCATCAGGGGACAGCACAGAGCATTTTCTCAAGTCTGTTTTCCAGCCTCTGACCCTGTCCCTAAACTCCACACAACTGGCTGACTCTGGGTAAGTCTGCAGAAGTGAATTTCATACACACAGCTCTGTAGAGGAAGGACAGGGAGAATATTCAGTAGAAAATAAAGTGGCCAGTTGTCAAAGAGACTGTGCTTTTAAGTGTGCCTTCCTGGTTTTACTTATTTATTTATTTATTTATTTATTTATGTATTTATTTTTAAAAATTTATTTATTTGACAGACAGAGATCACAAGTAGGCAGAGAGGCAGAGAGGGGGAAGCAGGCTCCCCGCTGAGCAGAGAGCCCAATGTGGAGCTCAATCCCAGGACCCTGAGATCACGACCTGAGCCAAAGGCAGGGGCTTAACCCACTGAGCCACCCAGGTGCCTTCCTGTTTTAATCAGCAGACTTTATTAGATATGACTGCTGTAGAGGACTTTGTGGGACCCAGAATCTCTTGAGAGATAAAAACTTTGTAACAAAATAAAAGACATTTTACCCCCTCTAAGAGTTGATTTCCTAACATGGCAGTAGAATAAGGACACTGAAAGGAAATGCAAAAACATTCTCTCCTTTTGGGAATTTGGCATGTCAAGCCCTTTCCCAGCCAACATATTAACTGTCCTTCTTCGAGAATGAAGAAAGGAGAAAGCTTAAGTGTACAAGTAACGAGAGCCCCATGAATGAAATATTTCAGAGTTAACTGCAGCCAAGAGTTGCCATTTTTCTCTAATGTTGAAACTAATGTGATAGGAAAGTGATATTGATAATCACTGAAAAAAGTGAGCTTAATATTATAGTTGTCCTATTAGACAATGGCAAAGTCATTTTATTTTTATCTCAGCCCTTATGAAAATAATGTTTTTGTCCGTTAAATTTTACAGCATCCTTTTAATCTACAGTGATTATAAACAATAAATCTGGACTAGTATTTTTATGATTTTGAGTAACTCTGGCTTGTCACAGTGATTAATACATTGACCGTTTAAAGAATTAACATTTAATATTTCAAATCGGAATGCATTTTCTTCTAGTATTTCTAAGGTCACAGAGTTGATAATATATTAAGAGCTACTCTTTTTTTTGTTGTTTTTTTTAAAGATTTTATTTATTTATCTGACAGAGAGTGAGTGAGAGTATGAGAGGGCTAAGTTCAGAGGGAGAAACAGACTACCCGTGGAGCTGGGAGCCCAATGCGGGGCTGCACCCCAGCACTCCAGGATCATGACCTGAGCCGAAGGCAGTTGCTTAAACCAAATGAGCCACTCACATGCCCTGAGCTACTCTTTTTTTGAACTCCTATTATACATCGTATGTCTTACCTATTTTTTTTTTTTAACAAAGATAACCCTTTATGATAGCTCTTCAGCTCAGTCTTATCTTTATTATTATTATTTTTTTTTCTCACGGGAAAAACAGAAGCTGAGACTGGTTGAATAAATTATGCCAAGGTCAGTTAGGTATAAAATAATATTTTGACTTGAGAGCTCAAATTCTTTTCCTGCAGCCCACTCCTCCAAGAACCGTGGAACGTGATACCTGGCTAGGCTGCTGTTTGCCCTCAGCCTAAAAGCATTACACATACTTCTCTTACAGAGCTGCCTCTTCCATTTACCTAGGCTTTCCTCAGTGTTTTTCTTTTTATTTTTTAATTCTATAGCCTCTTCCTAGCCTAATTCAAGTCTAAAGCCCCAATCATTATTCACATCCTAATTATCCTTCTACGAAATGTCCAGGAGAGACTTCTATTCTGAATTCAAGACATCAGACGTCTCCAAGTAACTGCAAATACTTCAGATCCAACCAGTCCAATTTCAAACTATTTCTTCCAAACCTGGTTATTTTCTAGTTGTTTCTTCAGCAACTAACACCATCGTCCACCTGAATTTTCGTGTCGGAATTTTAAAATACTGTCTTGCTATCTCCAGTCTCCCTCACCTGCTACTTCTAATGCATCACCAAGTTACACTAACTTTATTTTTAAATATTTCTCATATTGACCCAATACCCTAACTCCTCATACACTAGCCAGTACAAGCTGGATGGAGTTAAAGAGTATGATGCTAAGTGAAATAAGTCAGAAAAGATAAATACCATATGATTTCAGGCATACGTGGAGTATGACCTCTGGATTGTCATAAAACCTAATTTACTGCCTATTATTCCTTCTGATCCACTTCCAGGCTACTTAACACACTACAGCTAGAGAGGCATCCTCCAAACACGTATCAGGTCATGTCCTCTGTGAACTAAAACCGATGACTGACCGCTGATCCTAAACTGAACTCATTTATCTGGCTTAGCCAGCCCTGCACGGCCTGCCTCCCGCGCCTCCTGACACACTGTGCCCCACCCGGGTGATACATGTAGCTGAGAGTCAAGAGGGGTCTGTGGGTCTCATACAGTCCTCTTGTGTGGCATCCTACTCTGACAATCATTGGACAAAAACAAGGGATCTGCTCTGCCCTGGAGCAGGGATAAGATAAGTGCAAAGGGCACTTAAAAGTCTCTTTTAGGCAACGGAAGGATGGGAGGGCCCAGAGCAATGACGAAATCTTTGGGACTGGCTTTCTAAAGAGTCTCTGCTCTGGTAGTGGAGAAAATTACTGGAGGAGACCCTGATTGTTCTCTGGGAATAAATCTTTTATCCATTCCCCCCGCCCCGCGTTGTTATGTGGTTTATGACTACATCAGTAACAGGCATTAGAGAGTATGCCCTCCCTAAGGATTCATGCAGCCACGCCCTCCAAGTACAAATTTGCAAGTATTTTTAGGCCAGGCTTGCAGTTTACTTGGCAACATGACTCTTTTTTTTTTTTTTTTAAGTCTTTATTTTAATTCCAGTGTAGTTAACGTACAGTGTAATATTAGTTTCAGGTGTACAATATAATGATTCAACAATTCTACATATGACCTAGTGCTCATCAGGACAGATTCACTTTTTTAAAGATTTTATTTATTTATTTGAGAGACAGAGAGAGAGAGGGCGCACAAGCAGGGGAAGCAGCAGGCAGAGGGAGAGAGAGAAGAGGGCTCCCGGACAAGCAAGGAGCCTGATGCAGGACTTGATCCCAGGACCCTGGGATCATGACCCGAGCAGAAGGCAGCCACCCAACTAACCGAGCCGCCCAGGCATCCCAGGACAGGTACACTTCTCAATCCCCATCATCTATAACCCCCACCCCCACCGGGCAACCATTAGTGTGGCTCAGTTGTGTCTGACTTCAGCTCAGGACATGATCTCGGGGTCCTGGGATTGAGCCCTGAGTGAGGTTCCCCACTCAGCAGGGAATCTGCTTGGACTTTTCCCTCTGCTGCTACCCCACTCATGCTCCCTCACACTCTTAAATAAATAACATCTTTTTTTAAAAAGTCTATTTCTCAGTTTGCCACTCTCTCTTTCCCTTTTTCCTCTTTGCTTCTGTTTTGTTTCTTAAACTCCATGTAGGACTGAAATCATATGGTATTTATCTTTTCTGACTTATTTCACTTAGCATCATACTCTTTAGCTCTATCCATGTTGTTGCAAATGGCAAGATTTCATTCTTTTTATGGGTGAGTAATATTCTGTCGAATATATATGCAACATCTTCTTTATCCATTCATGAGTTATGAGACATTTGGGCTCTTTCCCTAATTTGGGTATTGTAGATAATGCTGCTATAAACACTGGGGTGCGGGGCGCCTGGGTGGCTCAGTGGGTTAAAGCCTCTGCCTTCGGCTCAGGTCATGGTCTTAGGGTCCTGGGATCAAGTCCCACATTGGGCTCTCTGCTCAGCGGGGAGCCTGCTTCCTCCTCTCCATCTGCCTCTCTGACCACTTGTAATCTCTGTCTGTCAAATAAATAAACAAAATCTTAAAAAAAAATAAAAATAAACACTGGGGTGCATGTACCCCTTCAAATCTGTATTTTTGTATCCTTTGGGTAAATACCTAGTAGTGCAGTTGCTATGTCATGGGGTAGCTCTATTTTCAACTTTTTGAGGCACCTCCATACTGTTCTCCAGAGTGGCTGCACCAATTTGCGTTCTCACCAACAGAGCAAGAGGGTTCTCCTTTCTCCACATCCTCACCCACACCTGCTGTTTCCTATGTTTTTGACTTTAGCCATTCTGATAGGTGTTGTCATATCTTATTGTAGTTTTGATTTCTATTTCCCTGATGATCAGTGATGTTGAGCATCTTTTCATGTGTCTGTTGGCCTTCTCCTTTGAATTAATATCTATTCATGTCTCCCACCCATTTTTAATTGGATTAGTTATTTTCGGGGGGTGTTGAGTCATCTAAGTTCTTTCCAGAATTTGGATATTAACCCTTGATCAGATATGTCATTGAAAAATAACTTTTCCCATTTTGAAAGTTGCCTTTTGGTTTGTTGTTTCCTTCACTGAAGAGAAGCTTTTCATTTTGATGAAGTCCCAATAATTTATTTTTGCTTTTAGTTCCTTTGTCTCAGGAGACCTATCTAGGAAGAAGTTGCTGTGGTCAATGTCAAAGAAGTTACTGCCTCTGTTCTCCTCTATGATTTTGATGGTTTCAAGTCTCACATTTAGGTCTTTCATTCATTTAAAATTTATTTTTGTGTATGGTGTAAGGAAATTGTCCAATTTCATTTTTCTGCATGTTACTACTGTCCAGCTTTCCCAAAATCTTTTGTTGGAGAGACTGTCTTTTTCTCATTGGATATTCTTTCCTGCTTTGTCAAAGATTAGTTGACCATAGAACTGTGGGTCCATTTCTGGTTTTCCTATTCTACTGATCTGTGTGTCTATTTTCATGCCAGTATCATACTATTTTAATGCCTTTAGCTTTGCAATGTAGTTCGAAGCCTAGAATTGTGAAGCCTCCAGTTTTGTTTTTGCTTTTCAAGAATCCTTTGGCTATTTGGGGTCTTTTGTGGTTCCAAATAAATTTTAGAATTGCTTGTTCTAGTTTTATGATAAATGCTGTTGGTATTTTGATAGGGATTACATTAAATGTGTAGATTGCTTTGGGTAGTAGAGACATTTTAACATTTGTTCTTTAAATCCATGAGCATGAAATACCTTTCCATTTTTTTTGCATCCTCTTCAATTTCTTTCATTAGTGTTCAATAGATTTCAGAGTACAGGCCTTTCACTCCTTTTGGTTAAGTGTCTAGGTGTCTCATGGCTTTTTGGTACAATTGTAAATGGGTTTGATTCCTTAATATCTCTTTCTACTGCTTCATTATTGGTGTATAGAAGTGCAAGAGATTTATGTATGTTGATTTTGTATCCTAGGACTTTACTGAACTCATTTATCAGTTCTAACAGTTTTTTTTTTGGCGGAGTTTTTAGGGTTTTCTCTATATATGGTATCATGTCATCTGCAAATTGTGAAAGTTTGACTTCTTCCTTGCCATTTGGATGCCCTTTATTTCTTTTTTGTGGTCTGACTGCTGTGGCTAAATGTGAATAAAACTGGTGAGAGTGGATATCCTTGTCTTGTTCCTTAGGGAAGGTCTGTCAGTTTTCCCCCAATGATGATGATTTTTGCTGTGCATTTTTCATAAATGGCCCTTATTATGTTGGGCTGTGTTCCCTCTAAACCTATTTTGCTGAGGGGTTTTATCATGAATGGATGTTGTACATTGCCAAATGCTTTTTCTGCATGAATTTAACAATCATATGGTTCTTATTCTTTCTTTTCTTAATGTGATGTATCATGTTGATTGATTTGTAGATATTTAACAACTCTTACAACTCAGGAATAAATCCCACTTTCTTATGGTGAATGATATTTTCATGTATCGTTGGGCCCAGTTTGCTAGTATTTTTGCTTCGGTGTCCATCCCCTGATGATCAGCCTGCAGTTCTTTTATGGTGGTGCCTTTATCAGATTTTGGTATTAGGGTGATAATGGCGTCATAGAATGAATTTGGAAGTTTTCCTTCCTTTTCTATCTTTTGGAATAGTTTGAGAAAAATAGGCATTAACTCTTCTTTAAATGTTTGGTAGAATTTGCCTGTGAAGCTATCTGGTCCTGTACTTTTGTTTTTTGGGCATTGTTTTTTGATTACTAATACAACTTCTTTGCTGGTAATCAGTCTGTTCAAGTTTTTCATTTCTTCCTGTTTCAGTTTTGGTGATTTATATGTTTCTATGAATTTATCTGTTTCCTCTAGGTTGTCCAATTTGTTGGCATATAATTTTTCATAATATTCTAATCATATTTCTGTGGTGTTGGTTGTTATTTCTTCTCTCATATGTGATTTTATTTATTTAAGTCTTTCTCTTTTTTCTAGATAAATTTCACTAGAGGTTTATCAATTATATTGATTTTTTTCCCCCAAAAAACTGGCTCCTGGTTTCATTATTGGTTCTATTGTTTTGTTCTTTTTTTTTTTTTTTCTATATAATTTATTTCTGGTCTCATATTTATTTCCTTCCTTCTGCTAGTTTTAGATTTTTCTTTGTTGTTCTTTTTCTAACTCCTTAGATGTAAGGTTAGGTTGCTGAGATTTCTCTTGCTTCTTGAGGTAGACCTATATTGCTATAAACTTCCCTCTTAGAACCGCTTTTGCTACATCCCAAAGTTTCTGCATGTATTTTCATTTTCTTTTGCTTGCATGTACTTTACTTTTTTCTTTTATTTCCTGTTTGAACCATTCATTTCCTGTTTGAACCATTCATTGTTTAGTAGCACACTCTTTAACTTCCATGTAGTCACAGTCTTTCAAGTTTTTTTCTTGTGGTTGATTTCTAGTTTCTTAGTATTACGGTCAGAAAAGATGCATGGTATGACTTCAATATTTTTGAAATTGTTGAGGTTTGTTTTATGGCCTAATATGTGATCTATGGAATGTCCTGAATAGTGGCCATGCAATTCTTGCAAAAATGAATCCAATTACCTTAATAAGTATCACATCATCTGTAACCACATGCAAGTTCTTTGATAGACGAAATTAGTTAGCATCATTCATTTATTGGTATCTTGCCTTGACTTTCTCTCTTTCCCTCCAAAATTAATGACAATATTGAGACCATGTGATTTGAACTTTGTGAATCAGTCCTCATCACTTCCACACTTCCCTGCCAAGACCAAAGTCCTTGTTCAAGTAAAAGATCTTAGGGTGCCATTTCCAGTTTGGGATCTCGAAGAGTTGGCTTTCCAATTGTGCAAGATCCAGATTTTTGAATTCTCCTGGTGTGAATTCACCCCTGCTCTCTAAGCATCCAATTGTTCCCAGAGCTCATCTTTTTTTGTTACATCTTGCTATAAGCATCAGTTTATAAAAAACACATTGCTAATATTCTATTTAGACTTTTTCCTCTGCACTACCCAGATTTTCAAAGAAAACGATTTTAAACATGTTTAGTTATTACAACAATATGCATCTGTACCTTTCCAACAGCTAATGACAGGTTATTCCTGACTACTATCTGATAACTAAGCCTACTGAAGCATGTTAACTTTTAATCTATTTTTTTTTATTTTAAGAGTTATAATTTACATATACAGAAATGTACAGATTTTCCTCTATAGTATATTTAACAAATATATAAATTTGTGTAATATAACAATCAAGATTTAGAACTTTTTCTCACCTTGAAAAGGTCTCATACCCCTTTCTGGACAATGTCCCTGCACTAAGAGGCATCCAGTGTTTTGATTTTTTATGTTCACAGGTCTGTTTTGTCTTTTCTTGACATTTACATGAATCAAATCATATGGATATACTCTTCTGGATATGGCTTCTTTTGTTTTATGTAATTTTTAAAATTTCATTCACTTTGTTGTATATATAAGTTGTTAATTTATTTTAATTGCTGGGTAATATCACAGGTATATCCCAGAATATTTTAAAATTACTCTTCTATTGATAGGCAATTGAAATGTTTCTAGTTTGGGGCTTTGAACATGCTTGTCCTAGCCTTTTTGTGAATGTATCTTTTCATTTCTCTTATATAAAAGAAATAAGAAATGAATTATTGAGTTGTAGGGAGCAATACTGAAATTTGTAATAAACTGCCAGATAGTTTTCCAAATTGATACTATTTTATACTTCCATTGTCAATGAATGAGAGCTCTAGATGCTGATAGAAGCCAACTAACAGAAGGGAAAAAACTGATCTGCAAAAGTGACAAAGGAGGATTTCTGCGGAAGTGATACAATCTAACTGGTGGGCAAGAAAGAAAGGTAATGGGTTTACATAGCTGATTGGCTCTATATTCTCAGTAAAGTAGGAAGCCTGATAATCACATAAGAATAAGAATGGAGGAGAAAGAAAGAAGCACTGGGTTTTAATGATAACAGGAGAAAATATATATATCATTTTCCAGAAAAGCAGGTTTGACTAAATTAAACAAATGTGGTATGATTGTTGGTTAACACAAAGAGCCCCTTTGAAGTTAGGGGTCATACATTTTAATTTAGATCAGACAACATGATTGGGTATATTCTTCCAATGATGTTCTGTGTGTAGGAGGTTTGGAACAGGCAGAGCTGGAATTGGCTGGTTTGGGATTTTACCAGATGGGAGTAGCAAAGCAAAAACTAGGATAGGAGTTAGGGACTTATGTAAGAACAGTGATGATTATGATGGATTGAGGGATTTAAGCTGGACAACATGGGAAGTGAGCACATAAGCAATGCAGTAGCCAGTGCAAAAATGGTGGGGTCAATGGAGTATAACTTCAGGTGTAGGTGAATAATTGTTGCAGTCAAGACACCAAAAATCTCTCTTTACAAACATTTCATTTTGATTATGTAACTACCATGTTCTGCCAAGTACAACTAATTTTGGACTCCATTATTTTTCAGTTCAACTATGCTCAGGCTCATATTGGTCCCAGTTTTAAAATTCTTTCTCCTTTTTATTGCTATCAAACATAGCAATTAATTATTGAGGTAGCAAAATGTTTAGAAATAGATAATGCTGATATTTCCAACTAGATTTGCTCAGAGTACTTGATTTTATTCTTGGATATGAGAACAGAAATCCACTTAATCTAACTCAAATATATTTAGAAAATTAGGCCAGGAATCATGAAAAGGTGTTTATAAAGACAGGAACCAAAGTCATATTCTCTGTATTTAAGAACTGACTAATCTCACTCATATATGCTTTTCTATCTATCTGGGCTGGGCTAATACACTCGCATACACTTGCAACTCCATGGCCGCAGCTCTAGAACCCCATCCTTAGCTGTAGGACCCATGACCATCTGACTCATCTGTGTGTGTGGTATTTAAATGTTTTAACCTTAGTCTTTGGATTGCGTCAAGAGGGTACTAATGATCCATTCACAGGTATGTCCAGGGCAGGGAAGTAGAAGTATATGACCATGTTTTCAGTTATTTAATTAAAGTATACTGGGTGAACAAATCAACTCCAATTATTTGGCCATTTAACTCATGTCTGTCAACATCTGAAACTGGATTAATTAGCTTCTTCTCCAAGTCAGCTCCCTGTGGTTTTGTACAAGCATACCACTTTAGTTATCTAAAGTAAAAACCTCCAACTTATCCTCAAGTGACCCCTTAACTTTGTTTTGTCCAGTTAGTTTCTTCTTTCTTCATAGTTGATCTTTTATATTCATTTTCCATTACCACTGATTTTGGCTCTGTGATGGTTGGTTTTATTGTGTAACCAGGCGAGGCTGTAGTAGCCATTTATTCAAACACTAATCGAGGCATTGTTGTGATATATAGATAGATAGATAGATAGATATAGATATATATATATAGCCATAGATATATCTATACATCTATATAATTATATATATACAGATATATATAGTCATTTTATTTTTTTATTTTTTTTTAAGATTTTATTTATTTATTTGTCAGAGAGAGAGTGAGCACTGGCAGATGGAGGCAGAGGGAGAAGCCAGGTTCCCCGCCGAGCAAGGAGCCTGATGTGGGACTCGATCCCAGGATGCTGGGATCATGACCTGAGCCGAAGGCAGCTGCTTAACCAACTGAGCCATCCAGGCGTCCCTAGTCATTTTAATCATACATATCATACCAGTTCTCCTTCTCTGGTAGAACCCTGAATGATACAGACCCTTATCACTTTTTTTCCAGAGTCTAATTGAAGAAATATATTTTCTGATGTAGTCTGTATTTTTTTGTTAATATTTCTGCATATTTGACTTTATATGTAACCAACTTGAGCTATCTGCATGAGTGAGTAAATGTGTATTAATCAGGATAATTTCAAAAGTAATACAAACAGAATTAATAGTAAACAACTGACAATTAAAATAAGATTGTGAACTACAGCACCAGTCTTTAACATTAGGTATGGACAAAACACAAAATAACTTTCCAAATTCCCTTAAAATAATAACGAAGTCTAAAGATATAGATGACAGAATTTCTTCTATAGGTGTAGGGAAGATATTCCTTCTTTCTGTAATAGTTAGGAAGACTGCAGTTTAAGGGTAGTAATAATATATGGTAGGAGAAGAAAGAGACTTAGCTGTGCCTTTTCATGCCTTAACCTCAAATGCTCTGCTACTTAGAAACCAATTAATGTTTTGGAAATATTCAGTAAGGGATGGTTAGGTCAGGACAAAAGGGTATGTGTCATGCTGCCCTCGGCGTGCCGGTGAGGGTCAGGGTGCAGGTGAGGGTCTGTAGGCTTCTGGGAAATCCCTGAAAGCAACCGCTTGTACGATAGTACAGGCTTGTAGAGAGGAAGCATCCACACAGGTGGTACTGTTCACCAAAAGCCGTTAAGCTGTGTGCAGAGATCCCAGGAACTCCTGTCTGCCTTGCGGGCACAGACACAAAGGCAGAGACCTAGATCGGGATGAACAGCTGTTGAAGCTCTTGAACTTCAAGATCAGGAATGAATGACCAGGACCACAGACTACAGCAGTGGACATGAATTATATCATATTTAACTCCCCAAAAGAACCAGGTAGAACCAGGTGAAGCTCATCAGTCACTTGTTCAGTTTTTAGACACAGAAAACCACTCGAATGCCATAACCTGTTCCCTGAAGATCCTTGTGGGTATCAGCACCTTCTTACTATAAATCCACAGAAGCAATTAAACTAGATGTCCTTGACCATATAGTCAAAGCTATTTTAGAAAGGAGTGGAAGAAAGGAGGGGAAATCCGAGAGACTAATCACCTTTCCTAAAGTATGTTTATTTTGGAAGACTGTCTATATTTTTACACTGAACTGAGTGTTTTAGATCGGAGTATAGTCTGGTTCATATAAAGCTTGATTTCGACCTGTATTTCAGGTCTCATCCTACTCTATTTGGTTTGGAATTTTAATACCTAAATATCTCTCTCACAAGGCACTAGAATATAAGTAACAACCATATTATACTTATTTTAATATTCCCTGAGGCTCCCACCACAAATTTTGTGGTGACAGATAGCAAATTTGAACCAATTGCTACTTAGAAACCAATTGCCACAGGCAAGAACTACCACAGGCAAGAGCAGGTCAGTGATTCCACACAATAGCTCATCACGGTTGGTCGAGTAGGACTGGGGATTATATGTCTTTTGAGGAGGTGTTACAGGGCCTGGGATGGTGAGTTAAGGACAAGTGGAATTAAAATGGTCCCGAGAGAGAATCAGGGTTTATTATGTAATGAATCTGAAGCATGGCACTGGATTCTCTACAGCATTCTCCACATAGTAAGGCTGTCCTTCAAGGCTTTGCTCAAGTGCTTTGGAGCTTCACTGGACCCCAGAAATCTTATCTGCACTACTCACTGTTTAACTGTCAGATAATATATAATGACACCCCTTGAAACAGCACAGCAATTCCAATTTAGCTCATTATTAACTAATTTTACTCTAAGTTTAAACTAAGTTTATTCTAAACTATTTTATTCTAAACTAAGTTATTTTGTCCTCTTTGAGGACAAAATGTTGGCATCTTTTCACATTCCCTTAAGGTGTTCTTAAAGTAGATATTTAAAAATATTGGTTGGTTAATAAATAGCTTACTTAGCTTATGGCCTGGTGGTGGGGGCATAACTAAAACTATGCAATTGTTCTGAAACTGTGCCCTAGAAAAAACAGATCTTGATTTTTATCTTGACATTTATGAAAAGCAACAACCAGAGATTGCCTCCTGTGATTTAGCATATTATAAGAGGAAAAAGGAAAAAAAAAAAAAGAAGAAGAGAACACAGCACAAATGCAGTTTTGATATATGAAAGCATATGAATATTATAATTTCGGTATTTCTGAAGAATGTGCTTTTGTGATTAATCTACATACTGAGAACTTCAATGAAGAGGGATGCCACCACAATACCCTATTACAGATAAAAAAAAAAAATCAATGTTAATGGCATATTCTATCTTTGAAAGTTCAGCCAAACTCTTCATCTCCTGACTGGAAAAGAGAACTGGGCAGCTGAGTGGATTAGGAGTCTCAGTTCAGTGCTGACACGACGGGTGCTTGTCGTCATGCCGGCGGGAGGACAGTAGAGACAAACAGGGAAATGGAGAGATTCCGAGTCAGATAAAGAGGAATAAGAAAACAGAACCCCTCACCTATATGTCACTGGTCTATAATATCACTGAGCAATTTGAAGACCAGGGACTCTGATTTGAATTCAGCTTGAGTTCTAGACTTGACAGCATATTAATAACTTATAAATGGCTGAGGAAACTATCACCTGATGTGATTTTTATTGGCACTTCCTGGATTAGTTCACTAATTGTTGAGGTAGCACAGTGAAATTACTAATTGAATACGACAATCCTACAAAATGCTATTAAAAATATTGCCATGCCTATTGCCAGATGGATTGGCTGTGCCTTTTCTGCTATATTGAAAAAATAAATTTATAGGTAATAAAAAATAGCTTTGTGAATGGATTAAAAAGTCTCAGGGTGGGATCATTTCACTGACAAAGTATAATAGATATGACACTAGAAGTTATTCATACAGGCACTCTCTATAATTTTAAATGCAAATTAGTACTTTTTAAAAAATGAGTGAAAGTGCAAGAAAATATGTTTTACCTGAGGGAGGGCAAAATGTCTGCTTTCTCCAAAAGGATCTCCTTTATTACCTGCTAATTAGCCTGCAGGTATATTACCAGAGTCATTCATTTGGATGAGAATGAGTTTCAGAAGGATACACTGAAGATACACCTATGTAGTCTTAAAGTGTGTACCCTATGCTCTTATATAAGCATGTAACTTTGGATTTGGAAGAAGGAAAACTAGCTCCCAGTGAGTTTCTACTGTATGCCAGGTCCCATGCTTGGCTCTCTGAAGCACAAGAAAGAATATTTTGTGCATTAGTGTGTCTACCCCATCTTCAACATCTTGATGTCAATGTGTCCACCCACTATAACACAGACCATGAGCAAGACATAGCTACTGAATGAGAGATTTTACTTAACTTTGCAACAACCATAAGAGAAAGGTACTTTATCTTCTTGAGCATCCCAGGTTGGGAGACATTATATAACTGTCCAAGGTCACAGAGCTCAGGAGTAGCGAGAACCAGGATTACACAGGTCCAGACATGCTCTCTAACCATCATGGTACCTCTACATGAGAAAGCCTGAAACACCCTATTTCTCTCACTTGAACACGGAAAATGACCGCACTGGAGTGACCCACTGGAGTGGCTCAGCTGTGCAATGGTTAACAAACATGACTGATTCAGATAAAATCTCTTATGATGAGCAGCCACAAAAAGGGAGCTTTATTCCATTATGAGTTCACAGATAAAAAATTCTGGAATACGTTTGGTAGATCATTTATCCAGTGGTTCCTAGCCTCTGTCCCCTCCCTACAACTGACACATGAGGGCTCTACCTCCAAAACAGCACACCATGTTTTTAGCCACACATCATGACATCCAATGCTATGATACTAAGTAAGGCAAGCTACCATTCTGTTTTGCCAAGGACAATGCTTTAGGTTCCTGATTGGTTTTTATGATTCTTCTTCTTCTGTCTCCGGCTTCCCCAGGTCTCTTCACCGAGGAGAAGGCATGATATTTTAAAAATGTAACATAGGCCATGCCACTCCCCTGCTGTTAGTCCCCAGCAGATGCCCTGTCATACAGCTGTCATACAGCTACTCCTGGTCACCTCTCCAATGTCACAAATCCTACAATTATGTTCATGCTCACCAAACCAGCTCTTACATTTAAAAAACCTGCCCAATGTGTTTGTCTCAAGGACTATTCTCTTATTTCTCCTTTCTGTGGATGGCTCTTCACCGACCTCCATGGGCCTCATTCCCAGTTCATTCAGGTTTTTGTGTGAGTGTCATCTCCTCTGAGTGTCTTCTCTGACCATTGGATCCAAGTCACCCTCCCCACCCTATTCGAACCCCATGTTCATCCTTCATTTACTTCTCTTCAGAGCTCGCCTCCTCCAAGAAGTAGGGTAAACATAAAAACATGCTTATATTCATTATTTGTCTGTTGTACTATTTTTTATTGCACTCTCTGGAATAGAAAATGCCAGGAAAATAGTGGCTTCATGCATCTTGTGTGCTGTTATACCTTCAGGACTTAGAACAGTGCCTGGCATGTGAAAGACGATGAGTAAATATTTATTGAAAGAATAAAGACACTTAAGTCTCATCAAGATCTCTAGAGTAAGTTTGCTTCTTCAGTCATCACCTTTATGAGATATAATTAACAGAAGTGGGATAAGCAAGTGAAACAAAAGCAGGGACAAAAACAAGGTCTAAATGTAAATCCAAACCACAATGTGACATCTCCTTACACCTGTTAGAATGGCCAAAACAAAAACACACGGGACAACAAGTGTTGCTGAGTATGTGGAGAAAAGCAAACATCTGTTTGCTCTTGGTGGCAATGTAAATTGGTACAGCCACTATGGAGTTATATTTATTTTTATAAATAAAAATAGGGTATCCTGAAGAGGAATCTGCACCCTCGTGTTCACTGCAACATTATTCACAATAGCCAACATATGGAAACATAATAGAAACTTGAGAGCATTACATTAAGTGAAAGACTGAGAAAAACAAATACTATATGCTCACTTATGTGAAATCTCAAGTCCACGCATAGAAACAGAGAGCAGAGTGATGGCTGCCAAGAGCTGGGGATGGGAGAAATGAGAAGATATTGGCCAAAGGCTATAGGGCTCCATTTATAAGATAAGTAAGTTCTGGGGATCTAATATACAGTACGGTGACTAGAGTTAACAGGACTGTGGCATATACATAGCAACGTAGGATCTGCTAACAGAGTAGAAGCTGTATGTTCTCACTACGAGAGAAAAAAAAAAATCTATGGGAGGTGATGCATGTTAACTAACCTTATCATTTTGCAACCGTATCTGTAAATCAAATCATCATGTTGTACACCTTAAACTTATAATCATCTGTTAACTCTATCTTAATGAAATTGGGGGGGGGGGGAGAAGGTCCAATTTCATTCTGTAGATCAGAAAACGGACCAAAAACATTCACTGTTTTCCCAATATCATTGAGACATCAGTGCTAGGCCAGAAGGCAGAACTCAAATCACCAACAGTGTTTCCATTACTATATAAAGTGTGTAAGCAGCCACAGATTTTAGAATAAAGATGAAAATGTCCCAGGGAAAATAATTTCTTGTTACAAGACAATGCTACTTTAAGACATTTTCTGAATGTATAATTTGGGGATTAACTACGAGCATTAAGAGAGAAGGGAAGTTTTTATATCTGGGAAGTGTTGGCCATGCACCTGACACTTTCCCAGCAACTCACTTTTGGGGTGCTCATTCCCTTCATCCCCGTAAACTTGGTTCCACCCTACTCTTAAAATAATCCCTACAGGGGCAGGAATTTTACAGTGTACCAAGCATGAAAGTTTACTACAGAACTGGCTCTCTGGATCCTCTCTCATTGCCTCCAGCTGAGCTTTCCAAGTCACCGCCTGCTCTTAGAGTGCTCAGTGTCCTCATGCCATACACCCCGTTGCCACAAACGGACTTTCATTTACTTCTGCATCCTTGATCTGCTCTTGCAAGCTCCTGCTCAGGACCAGGTGGCTTGTTCATTCCTAGTGTCTGAGACTCTAGGGACAGGCCTCCCAGGGGTGAGCCAGACCTCCAACACTGCTCTCTGTCTAACCACGGAGTGACAAACTACCAGTTTAGAATGTAAGTCTTGGCCAGTGACCGTGACTCTAATCCACGGAGCTGCTTTACATACATAGACTCTAAATGCCTACCCAGCACCTGTTGAGTTGTACTCAAGAGTATCAGTGCCCAGTGTCTTCCTTCTTTACCCATTACATTTTTCCAAAGCCCCGGATGTTGCCATACCGACTTCTCTGTTACATGCTTGTGACCCAAGACAAAATATAGTGTGGAAAACAGGCAACATCTGCCCCAACCTAAAATGATACAGGTTGGTTACAATATTTGAGGGTTGAGTAACTGCCAAAGTGTCCAATGCTTTATCAGCATTATCTCATTTAGTCCAGATAAGTTGATGACATATATATAATATTTATCCTCATTTTCAGACGAAAAATACACAGAGACAGATTAAGTATATGAACAGAAACAACAAAGATGTTTTTGAAACAAATCGTTTCTTTAAAAGCCAGGATCTGGGAAAGGGAAGGTGATCTGTAATGTTAGGGGGAAAGGTATGAATGGCATTGGAAATATGCTATTAATAATGGGATGGTTAGGGGCGCCTGGGTGGCTCAGTGGTTTGGGCTGCTGCCTTCGGCTCGGGTCATGATCTCAGGGTCCTGGGATCGAGCCCCACATCAGGCTCTCTGCTCCGCAGGAAGCCTGCTTCTCTCTCTCTCTCTCTCTCTCTCTCTCTCTCTGCCTGCCTCTCTGCCTACTTGTGATCTCTGTCTGTCAAATAAATAAATAAAATCTTAAAAAAAAAAAAGAATAATGGGATGGTTAATAATAATACTGTGGTTAGAAGATGGACTGGATATTTTTATTAGACTCCTTTTTTTTTTTTTTTAGATTTTATTTATTTATTTGACAGCGATCAGAAGTAGGCAGAGAGGCAGGCAGAGAGAGAGAGAGAGGAGGAAGCAGGCTCCCTGCCGAGCAGAGAGCCCGATGCGGGGCTCCATCCCAGGACCCTGAGATCATGACCTGAGCCAAAGGCAGAGGCCTTAACCCACTGAGCCACCCAGGCGCCCCTAGACTCCTTTTTATTTAATGAGGAAATCAGTTTCGAGGAGATCAGGTAATGAGGTGGATACCTAAACCCCCAGCCACCCTCTCTTTGCCAAGATATAGCAGAGCCAGGGGCTAAACTATCCTGGACATCAAATTTGCTCTTTCTGCCATTAACAGGCCAAACTCAGTCCTTCATGATTCTAAGGGTCTGGAAACCACTGTGTAGTACCGTGTATGGCATGATTCCTGGCAACATGGGAAACTCTCTGGAGCCAAGCTGAGGCACTGCCCCCCACTACGTTAAGGACTTCTTTTCATCTGAAACAGGCCTGAATCAACCACTTTTAGGTAACATTTTAAGTGAGGCTCTATAATACAGAACACATGTTTAAAATCCTGGAATTTAGAGCAATGAAAAGTCTCTTGGTTTTCACTGACTTTTACATGACCGTCACAGGGCGTTGGGAACTGATCCTGTGTTTACAGATTCTGTCCTGTGGCCAAGTCATTCTTCAGTGAAGAGCTATTTGATCTCATACTCTCTTAGTCCCTGCTAAGTTGTGCTCAGTGTCCAGGATCCTTCCAGGAAAAAAGCAGTGCATTTTGTTTAGGATGACCACCCCCCTTCTCGAAATGGTCAGTGCTGGGTTTTTTTGTGCTGTCTTTTCTTTTGATGGTGCTGTTTATCAAACATAGGTTAAAACATTTAATCTATCTTCTCTGCCTTATTTTGGGGAGATCTGAACCAGATTCTTCAGCTAGTTCCTCAGAAGTAAATTTTTTGATTGCTATTGTCCTTCTGGTCTAATGGCATTTATTTCCTTTGTCATAACACTTGGTGATCCTTTATCAAGTGGTAAATTAGATCTTTATAAAAATATAAATTTAATTGTTAAAAAAGAAAATCGGTTTTCATTTGGTTGGCCTGTCACAGGCAGTTTTTATCTGTTTTAACCCTTTATTCCAAAACCAAAAAAAAATTGAAAACAGTGAGATTCTGTGTAGGGTGGGGACATTCTTCTTTAATTACGGAATTGGTTATCAAGTGCTTTGTGAACTATGTCTCACCCCATTCCCAAATTCACGTTTTAATTCCTAAGCCCCAGTAATAAAAGACATGACTATATTTGCAAATAGGTCTTCTAAAGAGCTGATTAAAGTTAATGAGGTCATTGAAGTGGGTCCTAAAGTCACAGTATGACTGGTGTCCTTACAAGAAGAGGGGATTTGAACACAGGCACAGAAGGACTCTGAGAGGAAGACACAGGGGCGCTGAAAGGCAAGGACAGTTGCAGGACCCTGATCACATTTTCCTGCTGGATTTCTGGCCCCTAGAATGGAGAGGAAGTAGGTTCTGTTTATGGCCCATGGTCTGTGGTACTCCACGAGGGCAGCCCTAGCAAACTAACAGACCAGGTAACGTTGGTGAGGCTGGTGTCGGTGCAATGCTACCTTTGTGTGTGTGGACAATGAAAGGGCATGGATTTCATCTTTTAGTGTCTTCATTTTGTAGCATGAGAGATCATTTAAGAAATGAAAGTAACCCTAGCTCTTCTTCGGCTCTTACCCAAACTGTTTTGGTTTCCTTGAGGAAGATAGATACCTCCCTTTGCTGCCAAGTGAAGTGCTGATAGTAATCACCTCAAAGAGGAGATCAGAGCCACCTCTGGGAAGATAAGCACATAGCCTGTCAATCAGGAGGCCAAAGGCAGCATGAATGCATGAAGTAAACCACCCTGGAGTTTCGGCGCAGGGAACACGGAGTTACCAGCTAAAAACAGAAGCCCAGTTGCATAATCTTGTCCTTCCCTTTTGGTTAATACAGGAAGCTATGCATAACTCTTATATGTTAATTTCAGAAAACTGTCCTTGAGACATAAAATGAAAGGTTTTGTTTGGACATTAAATTATGCCATGTACTTCTTTTTAGGACTCAATTTAAATATTTGCTTTCCAAGGATTTTTCAAGGACATGGAAGAGGCCACACACAATTTTTCAGCATGGTTTCCTCATCTCTCCCTGGTTGATACTGCTTTAATAAAAATCTGTTTTCTGACCAATATGAATGTCAGAACTTTGAAATTATTTTATACATTTATAGTTTGTCTTCTAGCAGCAGTATACCACACAGTGAAGAAAGACTGGCAATATATTATCTGTATTCAATTCTTCCTTTGCTTTGAAATAAAGAACAGTTGAAAATAAAAACAGTTAAGAGCAAATGTTTATCAATGGTATATTAGGTTAATCACTTTATTTCTAACCTTTTATTATTATTACTATTTTAAAGATTTTTATTTATTTATTTGACAGAGAGAGAGGGAACACAAGCAGGGGGAGCAGGAGAGGGAGAAGCAGGCCTCCCATTGAGCAGAGAGCCCAATGTGGGGCTTGATCCCAGGACCCTGGGATCATTACCTGAGTCGAAGGCAGACACTTTACTGGACTGAGCCCCTCAGGCACCCCTCTAAACCTTTATTATTATTCTTTACAGAGACCTAGTAAAGTTAGGTACTTAACAATGTTTGTGGAATAAAATAAATAGTTCTTATGACAAAAAAATGCCTTGAAAGTTAAGTAATTTTTCAACTTCAAAAAGTTAGTGACAGAGGAAGATTTGAACCCAGGTCTCTATGACTCTAGATTATAAACTAAACCACTGAATTATACTAGAAAAACCTAAGGGTTAATGGAATGCAGCTAAGAATCAACACCCATACCGAATGGATATACAGTGAGTGATCAGAATTATCCTAAGAAATTCATACAAACTAAATACCGACCATATAATTAACTATAGCTCTCATTCACCAATTTCAAAACTATTGTGAACATAATTTTGGATCTATGCTTTGCCATGGCTCTATTACTTCACTTAAAAGGGGAAAATTTAAGCCTTATAAATTATCATGGTACACCTAAAGTAGGCTGCTGGACTGAGCCCATAGTTTAACTCTCACATTCACAAATCCCCCTGAAATCACAATAAAAAAAATATGAGAAAGTATGTATTACAGAAGGACCAGAACTTTGGAGTGAATGGTGGTCGTGGCTAGTTAACAGCACATCGCAGATTTTCACACACTTCTAGAACATGCAAGGTGATAGAATTACAAGGATGTGGAATGCAGAGTACTCACAGAAAAGAAGTGGCTTAGAAGGTATAATCCCTCCCTCAGAATAGAGTATCAGGAAGCTTCTGGGCTCTGAATACATAAGTACAGAGACCCATCTGGGATGGAGGATATGATTGGAGCCTATCCGCTCAAGGACAGCATGAGTAAGGCTCCCCTTTTCTCCTCACATGCCCCAGTGGCCATGTAATTGCCTTCAAGATGAAACCAGCAAGAGATTGTCCAAGAAACTGAACAATCTACTTGGGATGATCTGGGGTCCCTAGAGAGGAGAATGATATTCCAGAGCTGGCCCCTACTAAAATCTGGCATACTTCTCATTCACACTACAGAATCAATCCTACTCACCCATGTGCCTTGCCTTGGGGCACAGAGCCAGCAGCCAGCCAACTTATTCATGACTGGCACTTCTAAGGGAAAGAGAAATACTGGTTGGGGCAGAAAATCCATGGTACCCACCCATGTCAATCTACTTTGATCCTTACCCAAAATAAATGGACAACGAAGCTCACAAGGCAGATGGGAAAATTCTGCTTCATAAAAATGTGCAACAATTTATGCTAGCGGGTACAAAGTTGGAGAGAAGAAAGAACTTTAACAATTATTTTTAGTACTCTTCTAGAGGTTATAAGGCTACACTGCATCCATGAGAGCAATGGATAATATTCACTTTTGGGTATTTTCTAAAAGCATTACAGACATCATCTCATTTAACCCCCAACAACTCTTATTAACCTCAGTTTCAGATGAGAAAATGAGATGTAGAGAAATTAAATGACTTCCCAACTTTGTGCCTAACTAGGTATAAAGTCCACAGAAAGAAGAATGATTAAAATATTTCAGCAGAATAAACAAATGCAAAGTCTAGGAAAAAAACAAACTAAGAGCTTGAGCAAGGATCGGCCAACCATGGCCCCTGCTCTAGTTTTTGTAGGCACTTGAGACAAGAATTAAAAATACACACACACACTCATACACATGGACTGGCAAGAGAATAAGGAGGAGGAGAAACAGAAATCTGTGACACCTTTCCTGAGTCTACAATTTTTCCTATTTGTTCCCTAACAGAAAATGTTTGCTCGTAGATGATAGAGAGGATCAATATGGCCTGGGTACCATCCAGATAATAGTAGAAATTTCAATGATAGAAAATAGAAAAGTGGAGAGGAAAATAATCACTGAGTTCATAAAAGAGAAATCCCCAGAGCTGGAAAGAGCTCACTGAGGATCCAGCAGCATTGAGAATACACACACACACACACACACACACACACACACACACACACGATCTTACATTTACATGTATTATGGTAAACTATCTGAATATCAAGGATAAAAAAAGTCATGCCAAATGTTTCTACAAGGGAGAAAAGGGAAACAGCTCACTACAAAAGAAAGGAAAATACTGGAATACTGGCACTGGAATTCTGACCAGTATCTCCTGGTACCAGGAGTTCTGAGGTTGGTACTGTATCACCACCAAGGTTGGCACGTACAACGTGGCACGTAGTGAGTGTAGAGTGAGGAGCTGTGGGAGCAATGCCATGGAAGCTGTCATAAGCAAAGCGGGGAGTGTCCCGGTTGCCGCACACTGGCCTTGGACCGGCCGTGTGAACATGGTGGCCCAATCCACGCTGGCTGACAGTGAACAAGAACAAGGACTTGGAGGTCTGACCCTCCTAACTGCTCCCCACCATCTTCTGTTTTCCTCCTCTTCTAAGGTTCCTTTTCAAAATGAGTATTTCCAAGAAAATTTTTAAAAGTTTTATTTATTTGAGAGAGAGAGTGAGCACAAGCAGGGGGAGCTGCAGAGGGAGAAGCAGACCCCCCGCTGAGCAAGGAACCCAATGTGGGACCTGATCCCTGGACCCTAAGATCATAACCTGAGCTAAAGGTAGACACTTAACTAACTGAGCCACTCAGTTAAAGATCTTTTAAGGAAATTTTTTTAATGTAAGCATTCTTCTATGTTTTTTCTGGTGCATGAGAAGTAAACGGATGGATGCTTGAAACGAAGTCAGATTCAGTCATTTTTGAACTTAATTTTACTCAACAGTAGGAACCACTGAGATAAATATTTGTCTGAATGCTCTGTAGCTGTTCACTTGTCTCTGTAAAGAAGTCTTTCACCATGTCCCCATCACCACAGATACAATTAAGCAGTCTTAAGATTACAGAGAATTAAAAAAAAAGATTAAAAAAAAAGATGTAAGTACTCATTCAGCATTTCTTTCTTATTTATAATTCTTTATGTGTATTTTTACAATTAAAGTATACTTTTTCAAAACAAAAAATTCTTTTATCTAAAAATAAATCCAGGTTATTTTGATTTAATTCAAAATGTCTTATTTCTTTAAATTTTAAGTTGAAAAAAGGTGACTATTAAGCAAGCAATATGGTTACCTCTCATAAAATCCCATTTTTCAGGTTCAAAGGAGGAGCTCTAACTTGCCTAAGCAAGCCACTGCAGCCAGTAAGTGGTAGCTGGGACCCACATGACTCTGAGCTGACATACGGCATGTGTAATTCAGCATTCATACACTAGATATCACCCGGCATGAACAAATGACCCCCCTTCTTTTAATGTTGGGGAGAAATGAGGGATAAACATAATACATATTATTGGGAAGTATGATCACATTTGGACTTTGAGATTTTCAGTGTTCAGTAAAAGCTGAGATGACAGAGTGATGGGCCTGGGGCCTTTCAGGGGAGAGCAGACCAGGAGGAAGAGGAAAAAAAGATTCTATTTGTTTTTGTAAGGAAGCAAACTGTAATGGTTAAGACATAATTTCAGAAACACCTAGCAAGTCAATGGGAAAACAAAGACTAGAAATGGAGAATTCCTATTTGGGCCTTAACTGTGATTTCTTTGCAAACCAAGATCCAGGAAATGGGCTGGATACGGGGATCGTTTCTAGTCTTCCATTATAATACTGTCTACAAAACAGAAATGGCTAAGTGTCCCTTCAAAATCCAAGGAAGTGTGAGGTCTGCTTTTTGCATGCTAGATAGTTTACTCTATATTTCATCCTTCTATATTTTAAAATCTATATTTTAAAATTATTACATGCTAAAATTATTACATGCTAAGCACTTCTTTAAAAATTATGTTGGCTTTTTTTCTGTGAAATAAAATATTCTTTAGTAGGTCTATCAAAGATTAAAAAAACAGACTATTTTTTTCTAGGATGATAACACTGTGGATTGAGTCTCATGTGAATGCTTTCTTAGAGTGTCAGAGAATGACACAGGATGACTGTGTTTGTTTTTGGAGGCATCCTACTATCTGCATAGAGGCCACTGCTCCTGTGGACTTGAAGGCATCAGGACTGTCTGAATGTTATGGAGCAGTTGCCAGAATCTTTAGAAAGAGGACTGAGAGGGGCGCCTGGGTGGCTCAGTGGGTTGAAGCCTCTGCCTTCGGCTCAGGTCATGATCTCAGGGTCCTGGGATCAGTCCCCGCTTCGGGCTCTCTGCTTGGTGGGGAGCCTGCTTCCCCCTCTCTCTCTGCCTGCCTCTCTGCCTACTTGTGATCTCTGTCTGTCAGATAAGTAAATAAAATCTTAAAAAGAAAGAAAGAAAGAGGACTGAGAATGATGGAGATTCAAAGTACTGCAGTATGTTTACAAAAAATATAATGAAAACCTTCAGTTCGTCCCTCCCCCCCCCCCACCCGCATGGAAACTCAAGTGTAATTTAAATGGATATGCTACTCATTAAAAATATACTCACAACTTTTATTAGTATTAATCCTTCCAAGTCACTTATTAACATAATCAGTGTGCTTGTTTTAAACTACTCATTTGCTCTGAGTTTCCTCGCAGGCCTAGAGAGCAAACCAACCATTAACTGCTGATATCAACTCAATCTTCAGGGATGCAGAAGCATGGTATAAATGAAGCTTGGAATTAGCACCGTTAATTGGGAAAAGAGGAAAAGTGTGTTCTTACTTTTCGGTTGAAAGAATGGGCCTAACTGAAATTTCGTTGACAGCACTGTTTTTTAGACTTATTTGTATGGATAAGTTATCTTATATATATTAAAACAAAATTTCTTTTGTTATTATCAAAAACTGCTAAATGCCTAATGTCTAAAAATTACGCCTAGTTCACTAGCAAGAACTTTCACACAGATAAAAAACACAGAAATAACTTAACCCAGACTTTTTCTCTTCGTGCATGCATATTCCTAGAAAATAAACACTTCAGGATTTTGCATGATCTAGCAAACTGAGTGTGTCCTGGTAGGACCCAACAAGACATTTACCAATTTTCATAATTAAATTAAATTAATCATTTCCATGTTGCCAACATACTTCCTGCAACTCAAGGAAATCTGCCTTACTCCATTTTCAGCCATAGTTACCTATTTATTGGCTTTTCTGAGAGTAAATGTCTTAAACTTGGCAGTTAAGACAGCCATTCCTTTAAGTTTTATTATTAAAGATGTATTACTTATTGAAACTGTACACACTGGGATAGAGCGAGCGTATTCTTACTATTGAAAACAATTAGACTTTTATTCCTTGGTTCTTAGGAATTTATCTCGTTAATCTTCCTTAATCTTTTTTCTCTCTTATTTTTATACAATAGAATATTTAAAGAAATTTTGATGACTTCTCAGATATACCTTCATCTGTTTTACATTAAAATCACATATTCAAGAACATAAAAGAGATTCATTCATTCATTAATTTATCCCTCTTTCCTCTGTATTGAAATACCTGTTGGCTGACTGAGTGAACAAATTGGTTACTGACTAACATGAGTGCTTTATTTTTAATTTTATTTATTTAATCAGAGAGTGTGTGTGCTGAAAGAGGGGCAGAGGAAGAAAGAGAATCCCAAGCAGACCCCGTGCCAAGCAAGGAGCCCAATGCAGAGGGCTCGATCCCATGGTTGATTCCATGATCCTGAGATGAAATCATGAATTTGATGCCTAACCAACTGAACCACCCAGGTGCCCCTGACTGACATGATTTTTATATTCGGGTTTAAAATTACTGTATCTCACCTCTGATAATTTTAACAGATTATTATAAAGTAATTGAGAAGAGGTTAGATATTCGTGGGCAAGATGAATGTGTGCTCTGTGAAAACACACACTTACAGAAAACTGTGTGCCAGTCAAAAGGTTACCATGCGTATTTCAGTTTTCTAAAATGTTTATTAACATTATATAAAAGAATGACCGTATCATTCAGTTTTTTCATGCCTAAAACCTGAACTGTATCTGAGAATCCTAGATTTGTTTTATTCCCTGAGCTTGCCTTCTACTTTTAGATAGCTCTATTAATACTACCCTCTAAACCTTTAAATATTTTTCCTGTTTATCCACCTCTGCACTTCCCCAGTCCTAGTTCAAACCATCATTCCTTAGCCAGAATATTAAAATAGCTTCCACATTGTTCTCCCTTTCTTCAGCCTTATTTTGCAATGCACCTGAATGGGGTGAGTCTTCTAAATAACCTTTATCCTCTTGTTCAAAACTCTTTATCCACACTCTAACACCTCCTAAATGATATTTTGCTTCATTGACATGATAGGTAACATCTTGTGTACTTGCTCAGCCTTATCTTTCTCTACTCCCGGCTGCCAGTGAATGGCTTATAGATACCTGACCCACTGTGCAATTTCATTCATCTGTTTATCTGTGCTCACATTCTGGGATGATTTTTCTCTTAATATTTACCTAGAAATGTATTGTTCATGCTTAAAAATTCAGTGCAAGTATGGTGCGCCTTCTGGAATGGTGGAATGAGGACCTTGGCCAATGTCCCCTAAAAAGGAATTATATCCAATTCACTCTCAAAGACTAGAAATAGCCATTTCAGACTCTGGAAATCAACCTAAGAGATGCAATGAATTATGTGCTATGTGTGTGTGTATGTATATGTCTATGTGTATATATACATACACACATACATACACACGCACAAAACCACACACACACATAGAGGAAGGAAGAACTACCAAATCCTGGTAATGAGAGCAGAGTGTGTGGTGCTTTAACTTGTGCCTCCAGAGTTTAGACGGGCTCATCTGGTCTGAGGCTCCATGAAGACACACCTAGAGCTACCGTCCAACAGAAGACCAACAGGAAAAGCTGCTATTTAACCTGACTAATGCTGTGATCCTGGTTGGGGGAAGCAAAGGACTGGCCGAAACATGACCATGAGATTCTGGGGGGCTGTGGAAAGCTTCACTGTATCCCTGAGAATCTACAATGCTGTGTGCAGGGCTACACGGACACTCAGGAGGACTCCAGTCAGTCACGCATACCCAGCAGACCATGAGACACTTTACGAAAAGAAAGTGAAAATCTAAGCGAACACGTAAATTGCCTGAACTTTGAACGTGTGCTGCAATGCACACACAGATGCTGCCCTCAGCTATGGTGGAAGCCTTACTGGTTCATGATGTTTAAAAACAGAAGAAGAAAGAAAAAGAAAACAAGTCACATGGGTGGCTGAGTTGGTTAAGCATCCGACTCTTGATTTTGGCTCAGGTCATGATCTCGGTCAGGCGCATGGTATCCTGTCCTGTGTGGCGCTCAGTGCTGGGCATGGAGCCCACTTAAGATTCTCTCTCTCTCCTTTTGTACCCCGACCCCCATCCCGTGAGCATGCTCTCTCTCTAAAACAAACAAACAAATGCTTTTTTTTTTTTTTTCTTGTTTTTGCCCGGAACACTAAGCTGTGCTTAGGAGACTGCATTTAAAAATAAGTGAATAGCACAGACATTCTAACACTATTTTCCCAATCCATGAGCATGAAATGTTTTCCTACTCTTTGTGTCTTCCCCAATTTCCTTTGTCTAAGTGTTCTATAATTTTTAGAGTACATATTCTTTACCTCTTTGGTTAGGTTTCTTCCTAGGTATCTTATGGTTTTTGGTACACACACACACACACACACACACACACACTGGAATATTACTGAGACCTCAGAAAGGGAGAATACATGACATGAATGGAACTGAGGTTATTATGCTGAGTGGAGTAAGTTTCAGAGAAAGACAATCATCACATGGTTTTACTCATGTGGAATATAAGAAATGGGCATAGGATCATAGGGGAAGGGAGGTAAAACTGAATGGGAAGTCATCAGAGAGAGAGAAAAACCATGAGGGACTCTTAACTATGGGAAACAAACTGAGGGTTGCTGAAGGGGAGGTAGTTGGGGTGATGGGATGACTGGGTGACGGACATTAAGGAGGGCACGTGATGTGATGAGCACTGGGTGTTATATGTAACTGATGAATTGCTGAACACGGCATCTGAAACTAATGATGTACTGTATGTTGGCTAACTGAATTTCAATTAAAAAAATGAAAAAAATTTAAAAAATAAGTAGAAATTTTAGTGTTTGAATACTCTAAGAAAGACAATTTTAAACAGTATTAGTCCAAGCAAGTCAACAAATAGCAAGCAAACAACAACCGGGGGACAGCCGAATCCAGAGTTGCTACAGAAAATTTACCCAAAATATCCAGTCTTCAGCTAAAATTATGGGACATACTGAGAAACAGGAAACTGGCTATATGGGGAAAGAAAGCAATCAGTAAAAGTTGTCTCTGACTTTAAGACAACTATTATAACTATTTTCAGAGAACAAAAGGAAAATAAGTTTAAATGAAATATTTGACACCAAACACCACACAGAGAATATAAAAAATAAATGGTATGTGAAATTGGACCATTTCCTTACACCACACACAAAAATGGACTCAAAATGGATGAAGGACCTCAATGTGCGAAAGGAATCCATCAAAATCCTTGAGGAGAACACAGGCAGCAACCTCTTCGACCTCTGCCGCAGCAACATCTTCCTAGGAACAACGCAAAAGGCAAGGGAAGCAAGGGAAGAAATGAACTATTGGGATTTCATCAAGATCAAAAGCTTTTGCACAGCAAAGGAAACAGTTAACAAAATCAAAAGACAACTGGCAGAATGGGAGAAGATATCTCCAAACGACATATCAGATAAAGGACTAGTGTCCAGAATCTATAAAGAACTTAGCAAACTCAACACCCAAAGAACAAATAATCCAATCAAGAAATGGGCAGAGGACATGAACAGACATTTCTGCAAAGAAGACATCCAGATGGCCAACAGACACATGAAAAAGTGCTCCATATCACTCGGCATCAGGGAAATACAAATCAAAACCACAATGAGAAAATCACCTCACACCAGTCAGAATGGCTAAAAGCAACAAGTCAGGAAATGACAGATGCTGGCGAGGATGCGGAGAAAGGGGAACCCTCCTACACTGTTGGTGGGAATGCAAGTTGGTGCAGCCACTCTGGAAAACAGCATGGAGGTTCCTCAAAATGTTGAAAATAGAACTGCCCTATGACCCAGCAATTGCACTATTGGGTATTTACCCTAAAGATACAAATGTAGTGATCCAAAGGGGCACGTGCACCCGAATGTTTATAGCAGCAATGTCCACAATAGCCAAACTATGGAAAGAACCTAGATGTCCATCAACAGATGAATGGATCAAGAAGATGTGGTATATATACACAATGGAATACTATGCAGCCATCAAAAGAAATGAAATCTTGCCATTTGCGACAACATGGATGGAACTAGAGCATATCATGCTTAGCGAAATAAGTCAAGCAGAGAAAGACAACTATCATATGATCTCCCTGATATGAGGAAGTGGTGATGCAACATGGGGGCTTAAGTGGGTAGGAGAAGAATCAATGAAACAAGATGGGATTGGGAGGGAGACAAACCATAAGTGACTCAATCTCACAAAACAAACTGAGGGTTGCTGGGGGGAGGGGGTTTGGGAGAAGGGGGTGGGATTATGGACATTGGGGAGGGTATGTGCTTTGGTGAGTGCTGTGAAGTGTGTAAACCTGGTGATTCACAGACCTGTACCCCTGGGGATAAAAATATATGTTTATAAAAAATAAAAAAATTAATAAAAAAAATAAATGTTATGAAAAAAATACTTTCTGAGGTTAAGAAGAATAGTAACTGAAAATGAAAAGTTCACTAGAGGTGTCTGACTGCTTATCTGAGTTAGAAGAGCAAAGAGTCAGTGAATGTAAAGATAAGTCAACAGAGTTTAGCCAGTCTGAATAACAGAATAAACAATGAATTTTTTTTTTTAAAAGAACAGATCCTGATAGACCTGTGTGATACCATTACTAAAAGACAAAAGAGAAAGGGGCAGAAAGAAATATATATAGAAGAAAAAATAATGACCAAAACCATCTCAAATTTGATATGCCATAATATACACATATCTAAAAAGCATAACAAAATCCAGGTAGGATATACTCTTAAGACCTCCATACCTAAACCCAACATGGTCAAACTCTCAAAAGACAAAGACAAATAAGAAACCCTGAAGGAAGCAGGAAAAAAAAAAAATGACCATGACATACAAGGGACATTCAGAAAGACTGGCAGATGCCTTCCCCTCAGACACAACGGGTTCCAGAATGGCGGGTGGGGTGGGGGGGATATATTTAATGCACTGGGGGGGAAATACTTCCTACTAACCAAAATACAGCCATTCCCAGATAAACAATGATGAGAGAGTGTGTTGCTTGCAGACTTATATATGAAAGGAAGTTCTTTGGGCTGATAAGAAGTAGCTCAAATCAACACAAAAATATAAAGCACCGATTAAGATAATTACAAAGATAAACATAAAAAATAGTGTGTGTGTGCCTGCGTGCATGCGTGCAGGCCTGCACCTGTGTGTATTTACTTTTGTCTTAACCGACTTAAAAGGCAACTATAGGAAACACTATAACAGTGTAGCATTCGGCTTAAAACATGTAAACTATCATTTGTTTCACAATGATAACACAAAGAGGAAGGCAGAGAAGGGAGCAAAATTTCTATATGCTATTTGGTTAAGTTAGGATTCATCAGAAATAGATTGTTTTAAATTAAGATTGCATTGTACAATTTTCAGAGCAACCTAAGAGATGTTAAGAAAATTACACAGAAGATAATCCACAAAAAGTACAGTTTAAAAAAAGCAATTAAAATGACACACTAGGAAATATCATATAACATAAAAGAAAGAAGAGGATGAAGGATGGGGTGACAGCAAATGACATGAGACAGAAAAAATATATAGAAAAAGTGGAGATGTAAATCCAACCATCTCACTAATTATGTTACATATAAAATGACTCAAAACTGTAATCCAAATGTAGAGATTACCAGACTGGATGAAAATCTGAATCAAACTATGTGCCGTCGATAAGAAAAAAAATGAAAAAAAAATTATGTATCTAATCACATAATTAGAAATCAATGACAGATGAAAATTTGAGAAAACCATAAAAACTTGAAAATTAAACAATACTTGTGACACAAGATAATACTGAATGTTAGTTTAACATGAAAAAAAAAGAACCTTTGGGTTTTTAGATGTCCTACTCATTCATGTATGTATTAATTTATTCCACAAGTATTACTGATTGCTTGATCCTTGCCAGTGTGTTGGGCACTGGGTATATGATGAAGTGAGAATAGATACAATGCCTCATATAATGACTATACATTATCCTAAGTAAAACAGTACAATTATATCCAAAATTAAATTCTCAGAAGTTCTACAGTTGCATAGATTTTCCTAGAAGGATGTGGAAAGAACATATCCTACTTCCTAGAAGGATGTAGGGAGAGGTGGGAAAGGAGTGACTGATTGTAAACGAAAGCTTCTTAGAGGAAACAGAGGTCTGAAGAGTGAGAAGATACTTGGAATAATGGGAGAAATGACAAGAAAACAGTCCCAGATGGAGGGAATGAGATACATGGTGGGCTTCTCCCATAAACAACCACGGCCCATCCAGCACAATACCTGATGATGTATGTTGGGGGGGGGGGGTGGGAACACTGGGAGAAATAAGGCTGCAGAGCACAGATCTTTGAGAGTTTTACAAGACAGATTGACAGGTTTGGCTTTTATTATGATGGGAAAGGAAAACTTAAAAATTTTAAGCAGAAAAATAATACTAGATTTGCATGCTAAGGATCCTTCTTTCTGCTTTTTAGAGAATATGTGAGAAAGAGATAAGACCAGAGACCATTGTGTGTACCCAGGTGACAGGTGACAGCAGTGGTAGGCTGGAGCTGGCACAGACTGACTCATGACAGGTGGCGGTTACACTGTTTAATTGCATCATTTCAGTTTTGCCCATGTGAGGTACCCAGGTAGAGATTGCCTTCAGGCAGCATCACATGCTATTGATTTACAGCTTAGAAAAGAAAGCTGGAGAGGAGAGAGCAAAGAGATGCTAATAAGCTCTAGGACTGAAGGACATCACCAAGGGAGTGTAAGTAAGGTGAAAAGAGAAAGTTTGGAATCATAGCATTTGAGTGACTACCACACAAAGATAGCAGAGAAGCTGTGGCCAGAAAAAGAGGGAGAAAACCATGGGCAAGTCATAACACAAAAATAAATATTGCAAGAGGGAGCAAGAGTTATAAATACAGCTGATCTCATTATCACAATAATTATCTATTTAAGCACCTTCATAATTTAATAATCAATTTATGCTTTAATTAATTTGCCTGGTTGTCCTCTCTCTTTGTCATTTGCTTGACATCCTCTCTCAAATCTGATAACCTACGGCATCTCAGTATTCAAGGAAAGACTCCTTCGATTATATGGATATAGTAATTTGTAGCATACTTTAAAAATAATTGTTATTTCTGCTTTAGAAGTGTGCATTAAATCCTTTGAACAATCTGTCTCAAATAGTTTGAGATTATGTGAATTTTTAGTTTTCAGAAAAATAGTTTAACTCATCTAAGAGCCACAGTTAATTTAATATTGATTCAGAAGAGAAGGTATTGACAGTTGTACGACCTTAGGGTCGAAACAGCATTTTATCGAGGTAGGGAAATTATATAGGAAGAGCTACTAGTAGTAGTTTATATTTTTATCAATTTCAACTGCCATGGCATATAATGCTGGGGGCTCACAGACCCAGGTAATTTATATAAAGCTTCTCATATTTCTTCCAACATCCTCTCTCAGGTTTATGTTATATGGGTCACCATGCTTAAGCCTAGGAAGCAGTGATTTGTTTTGACTTAGTGGTTCTCCATAATGTTTGGAAGGCAGCTATGCTCACCACTATACCACCAGCGCTATAATATGTTTGGAAACAATTGCTAAACCACATTTTTATTTTACTGCTAAATGTCCAATCCTTTGCAGATTATCCATAGTCTTTCTACCAAACTCTGCCTTGTGAGTTGAGTAGGATTCAGGGCAAAAAAAAAAAAAAAAAAAAAAAAAAAAAGGAGGCTCCAGAATCTGGGATGCTTCTTTTGTGCAATGTTTGTAGCACTTCCCATGGTATATCAAATATATTGCTCTCTCTGTGGCTAACTGGTTTCCCCATCTCAAGTTTTTATAGTCATTACTGTGCCTTTACAACTGTCAGGGTATGTTTTTATACATTTCTTATCTCCAGTTTCACAAAAATTCTGGCAAAGCACAAATTACTGTAGCCTTTTGGCAGGGTAAAGGAGATGCCAAGAAATTAAGCGATACAGCTAGGAACAACAGCATAGATGTAAAAAGTATTTGGCTTTAAGATGAGTCACATATGGGGTTGAATCATAGCTTCATCTCTTATAGGGTGTGTGGTCTGACATCAACAAATTACTTTTTTTTAAAATATATCACCCTTTTTTCTTTATTAAGATTCCTTATTTATTTATTTGACAGAGAGAGAGTGAGGAAGAGAGAATTAGCGAGCACAAATAGAGGGAGAGAAAGAAGCAGACTCCCCATTGAGCAGGGAGCCCGATATAGGGCTTGACCCCAGGGCCCCGGGATTGTGACCTGAGCTGAAAGCAGAGGTCAGCTCTGCTTAACTGACTGAGCCACCCAAGCACCCCAGTGAATTTAAGAGGTCTTCTCCAATTCAATGAAGTCATTTACTTCGTGAGTTGGTAGTGAGGTTTACATAAGGTAAAACATGTGCATTATTCACATAAGTTATTGTTATCATCATCATTAAAGTCAGGTCTTCTGACAGTCATTAATATTGACATTTCTAGTTCTCACAAACCTGCTTCTCAAAGGGTGCAGCTAGACCATCTGGAGGAAAAAACAGAATAATGCTGACTGTCTTTATCTTCTTTTTCCAGATTAATGATTTACTCCTTCTCTTTGGGTTTTCTTAGAAATTAAATATGACATAAGATTGCCATAATTTAAAGGTATTATATAATTTCTGGTGGTAATTAAATTTAGGATCTTTTTAAGAAATACAGGTCCACTGATGTGGTTCTTGATAATATATTGCTTTACTTAGGTCATCCATGAAATACACTGAGAAAAAGTTGGCTTTTCAATTACTGCTAGTATAACCCATTAGATCCTTTCGCTAGAAATAAGACTTATGAAGAAGTAAATTATCTTCAGAGAGGTTTATAATATTGTCAAGTATGGTATATGGATATATGTTACCGTTTATTAATATCAACTGACAAAGTAAGAGTAAGGCAGTACTTTTAAATGAATGGGGGGGGGACATTTCTACCAATAAAATCCTCCATTTATTACATATTCAAAATTCTTTCCAAAGATGTCTTAATTAATAAGTAAGCAAAACAAGCTATCAAGTGAGATATTTATTACAAAATGTCCAACTAATATTGTTTCTCATTTATAGTACTAAAACTATGCAATTGCATTCTTTATTAGATGATACTGCTTAACATCAGTAATGACCATAACGAGACTCAGATTCACTATCAAACTGGACAAGGAGACAACAGAGTTTCCACAGAAAATCCCCATATAGTGTTTTGTTTTTGTTTTACCCCAAATGAATATTTATGAATAAAGTTCATCATTATTTTTATGTATTGTCATATATGACATGCATTTATAAGTTAATGAGCTTGATTTCCTTTTACAGTCACTATTTTAAGTTTCTTTATGTTCTAGTAACTGAGTATTATTGGCAAAAAAAAAAAAAAAAAAAAAAAACCCAAAAGAACAAAAAGAGAGAGAGAGAGAGAAAGAAAAAGAAAAAAGAGAAAATGTAGAAAACCATTTAAGAAATTAAGAAAAGAGTACAAATCATCTTCTTTGGGCACATATATATGTTTGTGAAGATAAAAAAATCTAGAGGTAAATGTAACTAACCTAAAATTGGAAGTTATAACCAGGGAGCTGGGGTACAAGGAAAGGGGATCTGGGGTATAAGAAAAGGATTCAGGGGTGCTTTAGATGCATTTGTGTGTTACATCTAAAAAAGTAAATGCATTTATCAAATACAGCTATCATTGACTCTAAAACTTGTATTTATTATGAGGATGACAGACCATGTGCAACTAAGATGATAAGACATTAAAGTTGCTATTGTTTCTAGCTCATTCTGACAGAAAGAGATAAGAAGAGCCCTTCGTCTTTACATCTGTTAAGTCACACACTACTTTGGAGATGATTTCCCTATATAAAACTTTCACTATTCTTTAGTCGCCATAACAACTTTGATATTTAGGCTTATTCTTCAGCCATTTTATAGAAGTGGAATCTTACAGAAAGGTTACATGAATTACCGACAAAGCTTGGTCTACATATCTTTTTTTTTTTTTTTTTAACCATTCTAAAGAGTGTCCTTAAAAGCAGAAATTTTACTAACCAAAGAAATTCATGAGTGGATAAATCATACCAAGTAAAGTGCTCTGGAGATAGATGGCACTCAACAAATTCTTGCAACAAAATGGATGCTGATATATATTCATAAATGTATAAACATATCTATTTTTTTCTTACTCATTAATAGTTTTTTTCTTATTCATTAATCCATGAGAATTAAGACAAAAATATTTTGTGTTGTGATCATGGTTTAAAGGTAGTATACAGAGTCCAGGATTGTTTTCCCTAAAGGGAAATTCACAATTAGTCACTTTCTCAACTGATGCTATTTTGAAGTCAAAGAGTAGGTATCAAATGTGAAATAACTGCCCCTCCCAGTAATGCCTGCCTCAGTCCCAATACAGCTGGCCTCCTCTCCCAGAATATCAACCCAAATCCCAGCTCATACTGTGCTTCCCAATGCAGGAGTTACAGAGCTTCAGTTCCCGGGTTAGTGGCAACAGGTTTCATTTTACAAACAGACGAGAGCACACCTAGTTATACACGCCACATTCAGGCCATGGACCAAACACTATCCACAAGAGACAAAGAGAGCCTCTGCAAATGACAGGGCTGAAGGATGAAGTGGCCAGGACAAAACAAGAGAGCACATGTAGCACACATTGGAGACACTCCTGGAAGTGCCAGGCCCTCAGGAATAAGGGATACCACATGGCAGGGCACTACATGACCTCTTTCTCATAAAATTATTACCCTCAAGAATATAAGATATAGCTGACTTCCTTAACACACATAAACAGACACAGAGAGGCAGATAAAATAAAGAAACAGAGAAGTTTGTCCTAAATGAAAGATTAAGACAAAGCCATAGCCAGAAATTTAAATGAAACAGATATAAGTAGCATATATGATAGAAAATTTAAAACAATGATCAAAGGATAATTTACTGGATTTGAGAAAAGAGTGGAAGACATGAATGAGCCCTTTAATACAGAGCTAAGAAACAACACAGCAGAGACAAAGTGCTCAATAAATGAAATGAGAAACATACTTGACAAAATGAACAGCAGGATAGAAGAGGCAGAGGAATGAATTAATGATCTAGAATATAGAGGAATGGCCAGTAATAAAGTTGAACAAAATGAGAGACAAGAATTATCCAAAATGAGAATAAACTTAGGGAACTCAGTGACTCCATCAAATGTAATAACATTCAATATTATAGGAATCCCAGAAAAAGAAGATAGAGAAAAGAGGGCAGAAAATTTATTTGAAGAAATAATAGCTGAAAACTTCCCTAATCTAAGGAAGGAAACATATATTCAGATCCAGGAGGCACAGAGGACTCCCATTACAAAAAAAAAAAAAAAAAAAAAAAAAAACAGACACAGACCAAGACATACTATAATTAAACTGGCAAGATACAGTGATTCAAAAAAAAAAAAAAAAAAATTAAAGCAGGAAGACAAAAGAAGATAGTAACTTAAAAAGGAAAACCCATAAGTCTAGCAGGAAATTTTTCAGCAGAAACTTTGCAAGCCAGAAGAGAATGGCATGCTATATTAAAAGTGCTGAAAAGGAAAAATCTGCAGCCAAGAATATCCAGCAAGGCTATCATTCAGAATAGAAAAAGAGATAAAGAGATTTCCAGACAAATAAAAACTCAAGGACTTTGTGACCACAAAACCAGCCTTGCAAGAAATATTAAAGGAGACTCCTCGAGTGGAAGGAAGAAATCAAATGTGACAGTGTAAAAGTAGGAAACACAAAAGCAGTAAAAATGAACACTTCTGTGAAAAATCGGTGAAGGAAATAACAAAATAAAACAACATAAAATATAACAACATATACCTAAAACATGGAATGGACAGGAGTAAAGACCATTAACTTAATATTACTAAAGGAAATCATCAAAAAGAAAGACAAGGGTCAGAGAAAATCTGCAGATACAACCACAAAACATATAATAAAATGACAATATACATATATATTAATAATTACTTTGAATATAAATACACTAAATGTTCCAATAAAAAGATATAAGGTGACAGAAGGGATAAAAAAACAAGACACATTCCTTTCAAGTGCACATGGAACATCCTCCAGAACAGACCATATATCAGGGCACAACACAAACTGCAACAAATCCAAGAAGATCAAAGTCAAGCCATGGATCCTTTCTGACCACAAAAATGAAACTAGAAATCAATCATAAGAAAAAAATCTGTTAAGACCACAAATACATGGAGATTAAATAACATGCTACTAAACAATGACTGGGTCAAAAGGAAATAAAAGTAGTAAAAAGTACATGGAAACGAATGGAGAAAACACAATGATCCAAAACCTCTGAGATATAGCAAAAGAGGTTCTAAGAGGGAAGTTTATAGCAATATAGGCCTACCTCAAGAAGTGAGAAAAATCTCAAATCGTCTAACCTTGTAATCTAAAGGAGCTATAAAAAGAACAAGCAAAACCCAAAACAACAGAAGGAAGGAAATAATAAAGATTAGAGAAGAAACATGATCTAGAAACTAAAAAAACCAACAGAATAGATCAATGAAACCAGCACCTGGTTCTTTGAAAAAAAAAATCTATAAAATTGTTAAGTCTAGCTAGAAAAAAAGAAAGGACTCAAATAAAATCACAGATGAGAGAGGAGAAATAACAACACCACAGAAATACAAACAATTATAAGAGAATATTATGAAAACCTATATGCCAAGAAACTGGACAACCTGGAAGAAATGGATAAATTCCTAGGAACATATAACCTACCAGAAGTGAAATGGGGAGGAATAGAAAATTTGGACATACTGATAACCAGAAAAGAAATTGAATCTGTAATCAAAAAACTCCCCAAGAAACAGAAGTCTCAGACCAGATGGCTTCACAGAGGAATTCTACAAAACATTTAAAGTAGAGTTAATACCTATTCTTCTCAAACTATTCCAAAAGGTAGAAGAGGAAGGAAAACTACCAAATTCATTCTATGAGGCCAGCATTACCCTGATACCCAAACCTGATAAAAACACCACTAAAAAGAGAACATCAGGCCACTATTTCTGATGAACATAGATGCATAAATCCTCAACAGATACTAGCAAACCAAATCCAACAATACATTTTAAAAAATCATCCACCATGATCAAGTGGGATTTACTCCTGGGTTGCAAAAATGGTTTTGATATTTGCAAATCCATTAATATGATACATCACATCAATAAGGGAAAGGATAAGAGCCATATGATCATTTCAATAGATGCAGAAACAGCATTTGACAAAGTACAACATCCATTCATGATAAAAATCCTCAGAAAGAAAGTTTAGAGGGAACTCACTTCAACACTATAAAGGCCATGCATGAAAAAGCCAAAGATAATATCATCCTCAATAGGGAAAAACAGAGAGCCTTTCCCCTAAGGTCAGGAACAAGACAAGGATATCTACTCTCACCATGTTTATTCAACCTAGTACCAGAAGTCCTAATCCTAGCAATCAGACAACAAAAATAAATAAAAGGCATCTAAATTAGTAAGGAAGAAAAAAAAAATATGGAAAACCTGAGGCTCCACCAGAAAACTTCTAGAAGTGATAAACTCAGTAATGTTGGAGGATACAAAATTGACATCTAGAAATCCATTGCAGTTCTAAACACCAGTAAGGTAGCAACAGAAAGAGAAATTAAGAAAACAATCCCATTTACAGTTGTACCAAAAATAAAATGGTATCTAGGTATAAACCTAACCAGAGAGTTTCAAGACTAGTACTCAGAAAGTTGTAAAACACTGATGAAAGAAACTGAAGATAATATGATGAAAGACATTCTATGCTCATAGATTGGAATCCAAATACCATTAAAATGTCTGTACTACCCAAATGATCTACATATTCAACGTAGTGCCTATCAAAATATCAAAAGCATTGTTAACAAAATTAGAACAAATAATTCTAAAAAGTGTATGGAACCACAAAAGACCTGAATAGACAAAGGAATCTTGAAAAAGAAAAGCAAAGCTGGAGGCATCACAGTTCTGGACCTCAAGTTATATTACATAGCTTTAATATAATATGGTACTGGCACAAAAACAGAAAGATCAATAGAACAGACTATAAGCCAGAAATAAACCCACAACTGTATGATTAATTAATCTTTGGCAAAGCAGGAAAGAAAATCCAATGGGAAAAAGACAGTCTCTTCAACAAAAAGTGTTGGAAAAACTGCACAGTTACATGCAAAGGAATGAAACTGGACCATTTTCTTACACCATACTCCAAAATAAATATATATTGGATTATAGACTTAAATGAGAGACCTGAAACCATAAAAATCCTTGAAGAGCACAGGCAGTATCTTCTCTGATGTCAGCCATAGCAACTTTTTTTCTAGATAGGTCTCCTGAGGCAAGGGAAACACAAACAAAATTAAACTATTAGGACTACATCAAAATGAAGAATCTTCTGCACAGTGGAGGAAATGATCAACAAAACTAAAAAACAACCTGTGAAATCGGAGAAGATACTTACAAATGAGTAATCTGATAAAGGGTCGGTATCCAAAATATACAGTACTTATAAATCTCAACACCGACAAAACAAATAATCCAATTAAAAAATAGGAAGAAGACATGAACAGATATTTCTCTACAGAAGACTTACAGATGACCAACAGACACATGAAAAGATGTTCATCATCTCTCATCATCAGGGAAATGCAAATCAAAACTACAATGAGATACCACCTCACACCTGTCAGAATGGCTGAAACTAATGACATGAGAAACAAAAGGTGTTAGTGAGGATGTGGAAAAAAAGCAACATTCGTGCAGTCTTAGTAGGAATGCAAACTGGTGTGGCCACTGCAGAAAACAGTATGGAGGTTCTTCAAAAAGCTAAAAACAGAACTACACTATAATTCAGCAAATACACTACTGGGTATTTACCCCAAAAATACAAGAACACTAATTCATAGGGATACATGAATCCCTACATTTATAGTAGCATTATTTACAAAAGCCAAGATATGGAAGCAGCCTGAGTGCCCATCGACTGATGAATGGATAAAGAAGATGTGGTATGTATATACAATGGAATATTATTCAGCGATTAAAAAAATGAAATCTTGACATTTGTAAGAAAATGGATGGAACTAGAAAGTATTACGCTAACTGAAGTAATTCAGAGAAAGACAAATACCATGATTTCACTTATTTGTGGTATTTAAGACACAAAACAAATGAGCAATGGGTAAGAGAGAGAGACAACCAAGAAACAGACTCTTAACTACAGAATATACACTCATGGTCACCAGAGGAGAGGAGGGGAGAGGGATGGGGATAACAAGTGACAGGGATTAAAGGAGTAAATGTGCTGAGATGAGTACCAGCTGATACATGAAAGTGAATCACTAAATTGTACACTTGAAGTAATATTACACAGTATGTTAACTAGTATTAAAGTAAAAACATAAAGAAAGGAAAAGAATTAAAATAACTAATTTTAACAATGATAATGATCCCTTTTACTCAATGAGTACTCAGCCTCTTTATCTGAGTTGTGTTTGATCCTTTCAATAACCAAGTAAGGCATGTACTACTATTTTCTTTCTCCAGAGAGGAATGATAAAACTAAGGAGAGTTTAATAAATTACCTAAAACATCTACCTTTCCACCTGGGCAAAATCATATTTCTTCAGAAAGTCCTGCCCTTTTCTTCCCACCTAAAAGGGCTCCTTGTCCGGAATATGTCCTTATGTTACTGCTCCTATTTATTCTCACTTTGAAATTTATCGCTACCTAGTCTCCTTTTGCTTACTTAACCTCTGTATCCAGAGTTTGCAAATATGTAAGACTTTATGAGAGAAGGAAACTCTATTGGTTTTATTTACTTAGAAGAGTGTCCGACACAGCTTAAAGAATAACAGACACAATATATTATTACCATTTATGGTTTTACTTATACCTTTAGGGAGGAGAAACACTTTACATGGGTCAAATTGTTTTCTCCATATCAAATTCCTTACCTAAAACTTAAAAGATCACCTTTATCTTAAACAGATGTTACAGCAATCCAAGTACATCCATTAAAGCAAATTATGTTCAATGTGGGTCACGTTAGGTACTTGATGCATTTTTACAGAAACGGAAGTAATAATATTTGGAAATATGGTCTTAAAACATTTTTAAATTCATCAGTAAGCAATCAGTATCTTTTAAAACAGATGCTTCCACTGTTCATTTGTGAAAATTTTAGCAATGTTTGGAAATGGTATTTGAAATCTGAGATATATGATGCCATGTCCTATTTTACTGACTTGAAGATATCACTACATCTATGACTATAAGATTAACAAAAATATCAAGAAATGGCATTTCTTTCTTGCTTTGAAATTTGGGTTACAACGGTATATATATATTGCATTTTTCTTTTCACATGAGGAATAGTATTTTTCATATATATACTTACTATTCATATGTATTTTGAGAATAATAGCTACCTTATTCATACATTTAGCAATTCTATTCTTGTCCTATTGTTGGTAGCAAAATATAATATCCCACCAGCAAAACAGGACTCCTTCCTCAAGTTATAGAAAAGATCCTGTATCAAGAAAGATAGTTCTTTCTTTCTTTTCTTTTTAAAACATAAAATGTAAGGGTGCTGAAAAACCAATACATTGTAATTCAACTGTGTAGGTTTTCCGACGAAGTCTTAAATCACTATGCCATAAACTCTAGTATTACCAATATGTAGTGGACTATGATTTTTGTTCCAGTTGGTATATCCTTTTGCTACTGAGCTGTCTAGAACATTGGTTCCACATGATCAGCTCTTTCTGGCATAGGTATACCTGAAAAGTGACAGAAAAACCCAATCTACTTTAACTTTCAAAAGACACAGAAGTTTGTCAAATATCAATGATCTAAAAGATACAGAAATCCCCAAGCATAGAAGCTATTTTGACAGCATACCATAAATGTTGGTTTTTCCCTTTAAACAATTTCAGTAAGAACTTGAATGCATGTTCTAGATGCCCAGCAAGGAATTCTATGAACTTTGGTGTACGAGCTAAAGATGGAAAATATGGGGAACATATTTAATTGTAAAATAGGAATTATGTGACTTTCTTGGGTACCCTGGGATCACTGGATGTAAAATACTGTGGACTATTGTTACAGAAGAACAGAGACAAAATGTATTACCCATTAAAAAGTTTCAGCAACTATTTGGAGATTTTATTAGAACTATCTGTGTCATAGATGAAAATTATACATGAATTTCATGGTAAGAAACAGATCATTACTAGTTGGTACTGCAAAACTGAAGAGACCTTGCCTCTATGACTCAAGCATCCCATGTGGCTAGACAGACTGGCAATAAGGGACCCAGGCATGGAAGTGCCGTCCTTTCCCGCTGGGCCTGAGACTTCCTTCCCTAGCCCAAGTCACCAAGAAAGTAGGGGAGAGAGGCAAGAAGAGGGACATGAAGCCAAGAAGCACTCTGTCTGGGAAGCCTCTTGGTCCCTGTGGGCCTGAGGGCTACACTACTCCACCCAAACCCTGGCAGCTTGCTGCACCAGCACTTACCAGCAAGCAATTCCTGTTCCTAGGCTGGAAACCACATTTCCCCATCTAGAGGCACCAGCCATTTGGCCTGGGCACTCTTTTTACCCCTCAAGCAACATAAGGAGGAACCAAGGGGAACACTAGTAGTATCAGATAAACCAAGAATGCCAACATAATGGCACAAAGAGTCTGAAATTTAGGTTATCATAGGAAACATACACCACAAAAGCAAGCCAAGACACGTGTACTATGTGTACACAGGATGACTGCCTGCTAAAATAAACAAAAAGTTAAATGAAACACAGAGTTTACTAACATAATAGCCGAAATGTCCAGAAACAACAACAAAAAAGACCCATCATACCAAAGACCATTAAAATCACAACTTAGAAAAAACAATTAGCTAGAGGGAGAGGAGCAGGATGGCAGAGGAGTAGGAGCCCTAACTATCATCAGATCCCAAGAGTTCAACTAGTTATCAAACCATTCTGAACACCTACAAACACAACAGGAAGCAGAAGAGAAGAAAAGCAATTCTAGGAACAGAAAATTGACCACTTTCCAGAAGGTAGGACTGCATAGAAGTGAATCCAAGGTGAATATGGGAAGATAGACCATGGTGGGAGGGGCTGGCTCCTGGCAAGCAGTACAGCAGCAGAACACAAAATTGGATTTTTTAGAAGTCTGCTCCACTCAGGGACGTTGCTCCAGAGCTAGTGAGGGGATGGAGCCCTTGCTGGGACAGTGTGTCTCAGGACCTATGGGGTCACAGAAAGACCAGGAGTGTCTGACTGTTGCAGAGCTCCCAGGTATCAGAGTGGGGAAGCTGGCTCTAGACACGGAGCCGAGAAGTGGACTTTCAGCTCAGGGTTACCTTAAACTGTGTCCAGGGCACCAACCACTGCTCATGGAGCAGGGACCCCACAAGTGGAAGATCTGGGGACACTCACTTTCCTTCTCTAGGAGCAGTACAGGAGTACATGGCAAGAATTTGCTGGGTTTGGAGACTCCAAATGGGGCAGTGTGCCAGAGATAGAAATGCTTGGTCATGGGCTGGTAAGCACAGAGTGCAGCCAGAAACCAGGGAGACAGAAGGGATTGACTGCTTTTCTCTGAGGGTGCACTGAGTTCTCAGTGGGGTCCCGATCTCTCGGCTCCTACAAGGCCAGAGACCAGGAGGCCGCCATTTTCATTCCAGTCCTCCAAAGCTGTACAGAAAGCGTTCAGGGAACAAAAGCTCCTGAGACCAAACCTAGCAGATTACTTAGCCTGGCACCTGGTAAGGGTGGTGCAATTTCGCATTGGGCAAAGACATTTGAGAATCACTAAAACATGCCCTACCCCAAAGATCAGCAAGAACATCCATCTAAGCCCAAGTTCACTAATCAATGAGAATTGTGGAACTCCAGAGCTAAGGGAAAGCAACACATAGAATTCATGCCTTTTTTTACCATGATACTTTAGTATCTCAAAGTTAAAGTTTTAAAATGTTATGTTTTCTCATTCTATTTTTTAAAATTGTTCCTCTTTCCTATTTTAATGTTTCTTTAACTATTTTAACTTTTCAAATACCATTTAAAAAATCTTTTAAAATATTCATTGTTATAGTCATATTCTATCCCTTCATTGTACTTAATCTTATTTTTTATACACATATTGGGTTTTTTTTCCTTTAAAATTTTGGGATACAAATTCTTCTAATAGATCAAAATATACCCTAAATCTAGCAGATAGCTTTGTTTTAATCTCCACCTTGATCATATTCTTTCCACTTTTTTTTTCTTTTGTCAACCAACTTCTTATCAATTCCTTTCTTAGAATCTTCTTTAATTTTCATCTTTACAGTTTTATTCCATCCCTTCCTTGTGTTTACACTTGTTTTTGTATACACATATAAGTTTTTCTTTCTTTAAAATTCTGGGAGGCGGTTTCATCTAACAGACCAAAATATACCCCAAAACAAGGGAGTGGCTCTGTTCTATTAACCAGTCTAACATATATTATATGTCATACATTTTATATATATATATATATATACACATACATACACACATACATTCACACACACACATACACACAATTTTTTTTTCTTTTTTTCCCCTTTCTACTCCCCCCAGTTTTGGGTCTCTTCTAATTTGCTTAGTGCTTATTTTTCTGGGGTATTGCTACCCTTTTTTGTTCTCTCTTTCATCTATTCTTATCTGGATAAAATGAAAAGGTGGAGAAACTCCCACAAAAAAAAAAAAAAAAAAGAACACGAGGCAGTAACAACGGCTAAGGTCCTAATCAATAGAGACATCAGTAATACGTCAGAACTAAAGTTCAGAATAACAATTATCAGGATACTAGCTGGGCTTGAAAAAACCATGGAAGATATTAGAGAATTCTTTCCTGCAGAAATAAAATCCTTTTCTGTAGAAATAAAAGAACTAAAATCTAACCAAGTTGAAATCCAAAAAGTTATTAATGAGGTGCACTCAAAAATAGAGGCTCTTGGGGCACCTGGGTGGCTCAGTGGGTTAAACCTCTGCCTTCGGCTCAGGTCATTATCTCAGGGTCCTGGGATCGAGCCCCATATCGGGTTCTCTGCTCGATGGGGAGCCTGCTTTCCTCCCTCTCTCTCTGCCTGCCTCTCTGCCTACTTGTGATCTCTGTCAAATAAATAAATAAAACCTTAAAAAAAAATAGGCTCTTACTACTTAGGATAAATGGGTCAGAAGAGAGAATTAGTGATATAGAAGACAAAATGATGGAGAATAAAGAAGCTGAGCAAAAGAGAGACAAAACAACTACTGGACCACGAGGGGAAAATTTGAGAGATAAGTGATACCAAAGACAAAACAATATTAGAATAATTGGAATCCCAGAAGAAGAAAGAGAGACAGGGACAGAAGGTATATTGGAGCAAATTAAAGTAGAGAATTCCCCTAATATGGCAAAAGGAATAAGCATCAAAATCCAGGAGGCACAGAGAATCCCCTTCAAAATCAACAAAAATTGTTCCATACCCCATCATCTAATCATAAAACTTACAAGTCTCAGTGACAAAAAGAAAATTCTGAAAGCAATTAAGGACAAGATGTCTGTAACACAAAATGACAGAAGTATTAGACTGGCAGCACATCCATGCACAGAGACCTGGAAGGCCAGAAATGACTGGCATGATATATTCAGAGCACTAAACGAGAAAAATGTGCAGCCAAGAATACTGTATCCAGCTAGGCTATCACTGAAAATAGAAGGAGAGATAAAAGCTTCTAGGACAAACAAAAACTAAAAGAATTTGCAAAGAGCAAACCAGCCCTATAGGAAATACTGAAAGGGGTCCTCTAAGCAAAGAGAGATCCTAAAAACTAACAGACCAGAAAGGAACAGAGAAAATATACAGTAACAGTCACCTTCCAGGCAATACAATGGCATTAAATTCATATCTTTCAATAGTTACCCTGAATGTAAATGGGCTAAATGCCCCAATCAAAAGACCCAGGGATTCAGAGTGGATAAAAAAATAATAATAAAAAACCAAAAAACAAGACCCATCAATACACTGTCTATAAGAAACTCATTTTAGACCCAAAGTCACCACGAGATTTAAAGTGAGTGGGTGCAAAATAATTTACCATGCTAATGGACATCAAAAGAAAGTTGGGGTGGCAATCCATTTATCAGATAAATTAGATTTTAAGCCAAAAAGTATAATAAGAGATGAGGAAGGACACTGTACCATACTCAAAGGGTCTGCACAAAAAGAAGACCTAACAGTTTTAAATATCTATGCCCCTAACATGAGAGCAGCCAACTATATAAACCAATTAATAACAAAATCAAAGAAACACATCAACGATAATACAATAATAGTAGGGGACTTTAACACCCCCCTCACTGAAATGGACAGATCATCCAAGCAAAAGATCAACAAGGAAATAAAGGCTTTAAATGACACACCGGACCAGATGGACATCACAGATATATTTACAACATTCCACCCCCAAACAACAAAATACACATTCTTCTCTAGTGCACATGGAACATTCTCCAGAATAGATCACATCCTGGGGTCACAAACAGGTCTCAACTGGTACCAAAAGACTGGGATCATTCCCTGCATATTTTCAGACCACAGTGCTCTGAAACTAGAACTCAATCTCAAGAAGGAGGTTGGAAAGAACTCAAATAAATGGAGGCTAACGAACATCCTACTAAGGAATGAATGGGTCAACCAGGAAATTAAAGACAAACTAAAAAAACTCATAGAAACAAATGAAAATGAAAACGCAACTGTTCCAAATCTTTGGGACACAGCAAAGGCAGTTCTGAGAGGAAAGTGTATAGTGATACAAGTCTTCCTCAAGAAACAAGAAAGGTTTCAAGCACACAACCTAACCCTACACCTAAAGGAGCTGGAGAAAGAAAACAAAACAAAACAAAAAAAAAAATGGCTAAACCCAGCAGGAGAAGAGAGATTATGAAGATCAGAGCAGAAATCAATGAAATAGAAACCAAAAAAACAATAGAACAAATCAACCAAACTAGGAGCTGGTTCTTTTGAAAGAATTAACAAGATTGATAAACCCCTGACCAGACTTACCAAAAAGAAAAGAGAAAGGACCCAAATTAATAAAATTATGAATGAAAGAGGAGAGATCACAACCAACACCAAAGAAATATAAACAATTATAAGAACATATTATGAGCAACTATACACCAGCAAATTTGACAATCTAGAAGAAATGGATGCATTCCTAGAGAAGTATAAACTACCACAACTGAGCCTCCTGAAACTGTTCCAAAAAATAGAAATGGAAGGAAAACTTCTAAACCCATTTTATGAGTCCAGCATCACCTTGATCCCAAAACCAGACAGAGACCTCCATCAAGAAGGAGAATTACAGACCAATATCCCTGATGAACACAGATGCAAAAATTCTCACCAAAATACTAGCCAATAGGATCCAACAGTACATTCAAAGGATTATTCACCATGACCAAGTAGGATTTACTCCTGGGCTGCAAGATTGGTTCAACATCCGCAAATCAATCAATGAGATACATTAATAGAGGAAAAAACAAGAACCATATGATACTCTCAATAGATGCTGAAAAAGCACTCGACAAAGTATAGCATCCTTTCTTGATCAAAATTCTTCATAGTGTAGGGATAGAGGGTACATACATATCTAAGTATCATCCAAGCCATCTATGATATACCTACAGCGAATATCATTCTCAATGAGGAAAACCTGAGAGCTTTTCCCCTAAGGTCGGGAACAAGGCAGGGATGTCCACTATCACCACTGCTATTCAACATAGGACTAGAAGTCCTAACCTTGGCAATCAGACAACAAAAAGAAATAAAAGGCATTTGAATCAGCAAAAAAGTCAAACTCTCACTCTTTGCAGATGATACGTTATTTTATGTGGAAAACCCAAAAGAGTCCACTCCAAAACTGCTAGAACTCATACAGGAATTCAGTAAAGTGTCAGTATATAAAATCAGTGCACAGAAATTAGTTGCATTTCTATATACCAACAGCAAGACAGAATAAAAGCGAAATTAAGGAGTCGATCCCATTTACAACTGCACCCAAAACCATAAGGTATCTACGAATAAACCTAACCAAAGAGGCAAAGAGGCTGTATTCAGAATACTATAAAGTACTCATTAAAGAAATTGAGGAAGACACAAAGAAATGGAAAACGTTCCATGCTTACAGATTGGAAGTACAAATATTGTGAAATTGTCTATGCTACCTAAAGCAATCTACACATTTAACATAATCCTATGAAAATATCATCCATTTTTTTCAAAGAAATGGAACAAATAATCCTAAAATTTATGTAGAACCAGAAAAGAGCCCAAATAGCCAGAGGAATGTTGAAAAAGAAAACCAAAGTTGGTGGCATCACAATTTCAGACTTTAAGCTACATTACAAAGCTGTAATCATCAAGACAGTATGGTACTGACATAAAAACAGACACACAGATCAATGGAACAGAATAGAGAGCCCAGAAACAGACCCTCAACTCTATGGTCAACTAATCTTCAACAAAGCAGGAAAGAATGTCCAGCGGAAAAAAGACAGTCTCTTCAACAAATGGTGTTGGGAAAATTGGACAGCCAGATGCAGAAGAATGAAACTGGACCATTTCCTTATACCACACACAAAAACAGACTCAAGATGGATGA